>NW_019945954.1:7611-13892 GCF_002910315.2 Salvelinus sp. IW2-2015 | reverse complement strand
GCTAGCCATTGGCTGCTAACAGCTTGAGAACTGCTAGTTATGGCTGCTAACAGCTGAGAACTGCTAACCATTGGCTGCTAACAGACTGAAAACTCTAACTTGCCTGCTAAGCAGCTGAGAACTGCTAGCTATTGGTTGCTAACAGCTGAGAACTGCTAACCATGTGCTGCTAACAGCTGAGAACTGCTAACCATTGGCTGCTAACAGTCTGAGAACTGCTAGCCATTGGCTGCTAACAGCTGAGAACTGATAGTTAACTGGCAAGCACAAAAACAGTCAACAGACCCTACAAATCATCCGATCACCCTATTGGGGGCGAAAGTAAGAACTGACGAAAAATCCACAGTCCAAGAGGAGAATAATTACTTTGTCAAGAAAAAAGTTTTTAAGACAAAAGAAACGTGCACAAAGTGTAAACGATAACACAGTGCCGGAAATGAAGAAATTGATTAAAATGCAGGAAGTGAATGTTGGAATTTAACAATTAACTATTCAAATTAGAAAAAGTTGTGTGCATTAACGATATAGAAGCATGGCTCAAATAGAAGCCTGTCTAATAAGTGCCTGTTGTGTTTAGTGATTTAAGCAAAAAAATGCTTTACAGTATGTAAAAAATATAAACAAAAATTAAATAATATAAGCTATACGAAAATTAGCAGTCAGGATGCATTATCCACTATTATGGCATGGTGTCTCAACTTCACATATGATTGAATGGGATGTTAAATGGCATGGTGTCTCACCTTCACAGATGCGACTGTCTATGTTGAGGTAGTAGCCAGGAGACAGTCACACGAGAAGCTGCCAAACGTGTTGACACAGTTTCCTCCCTGACACAGGCCCGGCAGCTCCAGACACTCATCTATGTCTGGAGGAGAAGATCCACAACAAGATTCAGAATGATCCCAACATCCAATGATCCAAACATCCCAATGATCCCAACTCCCAATGATCCTAAACATCCCAAACATCCCAATTGATCCCAAACATCCAATGATCCTAACATCCCAACATCCCAATGATCCCAACACATCCCAATGATCCCAAACATCCTAAACATCCCAATGATCCTAAAACCCCAACATCCAATACATCCCAGCTAGCAGTTCTCAGCTGTTAGCAGCCAATGGTTAGCAGTTCTCAGCTGTTAGCAACCAATGGCTAGCAGTTTTCAGCTGTTAGCAGCCAGTGGTTAGCAGTTCTCAGCTGTTAGCAGCCAATGGCTAGCAGTTCTCAGCTGTTAGCAGCCAATGGCGAGCAGTTCTCAGCTGTTAGCAGCCAATGGCGAGCAGTTTCTTACTGGCGATAAAAACGGATGATTGTTCATTACTGAATTATTTAATGTAACAAATCAAACATTAAACCTTTTAAACAATTCATGGTAATTCATGGTAATTCATGGTAATTCATGGTAACCTCATAAACAATTAATTTAGACCCTGTGTTTATTTGAAACAGATGTTTATTTWKAAAAAATGTGTGCTATTAAAAGGGACAGGCGGCAATTTGAGACTCAACGTTTAATTGAAGTTTTACGGTATATTTTTTAAATGTATTTTATATCATATACCGTAACGGTGTAACCCGATTTTAAAAAATCCACATACGTTCTAATAGTAGGCTCAAAATATAACGAAAACCAACTATGAGAAACATAACTAAAACACAACATTAGACACCATGTTTTTCATCAATACCGTGAACTGATCACCTCTGTGGCCCTGCAGACATTGACGAGTGTGTGGTGAATCCTGTAATCTGTGGTCCTGGCATCTGCTACAACACACTGGGGAACTACACTTGTGTGTGTCCACAGGATTACATGCAGATCAACGGAGGCAACAACTGCATGGGTGAGTGCTTCATTACACAACGTATAAATAAGAATAATATAGTATTTCAATGAGCGGACACGTTTATCCAAAGTGTGTACATACCAGACCTGGGTTTAAATACTATTTGTTGGTCTTCTGTAGGCTCAGTTTGTAGGACATGGGGTTTGCAACACCCGGATAATGGGTTCGATTCCCAGGACCACCCATACGTAAAATATATGCAAGTATGARTGTAAGTCGCTTTGGATAAAAGCGTCTGCTAAATGGCGTATATTATTATGTTATTTGAAATCATTTCAAACACTGTGCCTGTGGTTGATTGAGCATTCCTGGAATAGTCCCAAAAGGTCAAACCCTGCCCACCTGGCTTTCCAGGCAGGCTAGAGAAAAGTATTAAAGTATTAAAAATATTTAAAAGAGTAGAGAAAAAGGAGGAAGGGAAGCACTGCTAAGGTACACAACAGTAGATGTTGGTAGACAGAAGCTGCTAAGGTACACAACAGTAGATGTTGGTCGACAGAAGGGGCTCTTTGATAAAAGGGGGTAAATTGGTCATCAAAAAGAAAGGAGAACCAAGGRACTCTTCATATAATTAATTAAAATGCCTTTATTTGTATGGCATGTACAATGGAAACAAAGTTTAAAAACTCGTGACTCGTTTCGGCTGCATGGCCTTCGCCAGGAAGTACTTGAACCCAGGTCTGGAATATACCCCCATCAGATTCCTCACGCTGCAATAATATAAACTCATTAATTAATGTGACCTACTTTTTTATTTTTTATTACATGACATTTCAGTCATTTAGCAGACGCTCTTATACAGAGCAACTTACAATCAGTGCATTCATATAAATAGATAGCTAGGTGAGACAACCACATATCACATATGGCACATCATTACATTATTACCACCGTAATCAAATCTATCTTAACCACGATCTTCTACTACTCAACTGATTGTGCCACCGTGTTCCGTTTTTAACCCAGACATGAGAAAGAGCCTGTGCTACAGGAACTTCAACGGCACAACGTGTGAGAACGAGCTGGCCTTCAACCTCACCCACAAGATCTGCTGCTGTGCCTACAACGTGGGCAAGGCCTGGAACAAGCCCTGCGAAGCCTGCCCAACCCCCGGCACCGGTCAGTAGCACAGGCATGCACGTACACACACACACAGGCACACACACACACACAGGCACACACACACCACACACACACACACACACACACACACACACACACACACACACCACACACACACACAACACACACACAGACACACAGGACACACACACACCACACACACACAGACACAACACACACACACACACGACACACACACACACACACACACACACCCACACACACCACACACACTCAGACTCAGACTCAGACTCAGACTCAGACTCAGACACACAGACAGACACACAGCATTATTCATGGTAAAAAGTGTTTTGAATGGCTTTGCTTTCCAGGTGACTATAAGACACTTTGTGGAAACATCATCCCTGGCTTCAAACTGGATATTGAAACTGGGAAAGCAGTGGGTGAGACATATTATTCTGCTCCTACTTAGTCAACTTGTATCCTTTTTACATTAACCACATTCACTTCTGGTCCTAAAAAAGTTATGTGGGGTCTCCCGAGTGGTGCAGTGGTCTAAGGCACTGCATCACTGTGCTAGCTGTGCCACTAGAGATTCTGGGTTCGAGTCTAGGCTCTGTCGCAGCTAGCCACGATCGGGAGACCCATGGGGCAGCGCACAATTGGCCCAGCGTCGTCCGGTTTAGGGGAGGGTTTGGCCGGCAGGGATGTCCTTGTCCCATCGCGCACTAGCGACTCCTGTGGCGGGCCGGGCGCAGTGCACGCTGACACAGTCACCAGGTGTACGGTGTTTCCTCCGATACATTGGTGTGGCTGGCTTACGGGTTAAGTTGGCATTGTGTTAAAGAAGCCGTGCGGTTTGGTTGGGTTGTGTTTCGGAGGACGCACGGCTCTCGACCTTCGTCTCTCCCGAGTCCGTACGGGAGTTGCAGCGTTGAGAAAAGACTGTAACTACCATTTGGAAACCACGAAATTGGGGAGAAAAACGGGTAAAAAAAACAACAACAAAGAACCATCTACAGTGTGACTAAACTTTAAGTAAAGATATGACAGATTTGTTAAAATTCGGTTTGCTTCCTGTTTCAGATATTAATGAGTGCAGAGAAATTCCAGGTATCTGTGCTAGCGGGGTCTGTATCAACCAGATAGGGAGCTTCCGCTGCGAGTGTCCCACCGGCTTCAGCTACAACGACCTGCTGATCATCTGTGAAGGTAACGTTGAGGAAACATTCAGTCCCTACTTCTCATATTGATTGTAACGTTAAGGACATTTCAGTCCCTAACGTTAGGTACGACTATAGAAACACCTGCTGTAACGTCAGGTACGACTATAGAAACACCTGCTGTAACCCCTGCTGTAACGTCAGATACGACTATAGAAACACCTGCTGTAACGTTAGATACGACTATAGAAACACCTGCTGTAACGTCAGATACGACTATAGAAACACCTGCTGTAACATTAGATACGATATAGAAACACCTGCTGTAACGTTAGATACGACTATAGAAACACTGCTGTAACGTCAGGTACGACTATAGAAACACCTGCTGTAACATTAGATACGACTATAGAAACACCTGCTGTAACGTTAGATACGACTATAGAAACACCTGCTGTAACGTCAGGTACGACTATAGAAACACCTGCTGTAACATTAGATACGACTATAGAAACACCTGCTGTAACGTTGATACGACTATGAAACACCTGCTGTAACGTAGTACGACTATAGAAACACCTGCTGTAACATTAGATACGACTATAGAAACACCTGCTGTAACGTCAGGTACGACTATAGAAACACCTGCTGTAACGTTAGATACGACTATAGAAACACCTGCTGTAACGTCAGGTACGACTATAGAACACCTGCTGTAACATTAGATACGACTATAGAAACACCTGCTGTAACGTTAGATACGACTATAGAAACACCTGCTGTAACGTAGATACGACTATAGAAACACCTGCTGTAACGTCAGGTACGACTATAGAAACACCTGCTGTAACACAGATACGACTATAGAAACACCTGCTGTAACGTCAGGTACGACTATAGAAACACCTGCTGTAACATTAGATGACCTATAGAAACACCTGCTGTAACGTTAGATACGACTATAGAAACACTGCTGAAACGTCAGGTACGACTATAGAAACACCTGCTGTAACGTTAGATACGACTATAGAAACACCTGCTGTAACGTTAGATACGACTATAGAAACACCTGCTGTAACATTAGATACGACTATAGAAACACCTGCTGTAACGCAGTACGACTATAGAAACACCTGCTGTAACATTAGATACGACTATAGAAACACCTGCTGTAACGTAGATACGACTATAGAAACACCTGCTGTAACGTCAGATACGACTATAGAACACCTGCTGTAACGTCAGGTACGACTATAGAAACACCTGCTGTAACATTAGATACGACTATAGAAACACCTGCTGTAACGTAGATACGACTATAGAAACACCTGCTGTAACGTTAGGTACGACTATAGAAACACCTGCTGTAACGTTAGATACGACTATAGAAACACCTGCTGTAAACGTTAGATACGACTATAGAAACACCTGCTGTAACGTTAGATACGACTATAGAAACACTTGCTGTAACGTTAGGTACGACTATAGAAACACCTGCTGTAACATTAGATACGACTATAGAAAACATGCTGTAACGTCAGGTACGACTAATAGAACACCTGTGTAACGTCAGGTACGATATAGAAACACCTGCTGTAACGTTAGATACGACTATAGAAACACCTGCTGTAACGTCAGATACGACTATAGAAACACCTGCTGTAACGTAAGATACGACTATAGAAACACTGCTGTAACGAGTACGACTATAGAAACACCTGCTGTAACGTCAGATACGACTATAGAACACCTGCTGTAACGTAGATACGACTATAGAACACCCTGCTGTAACGTTAGATACGACTATAGAAACACCTGCTGTAACGTCAGGTACGACTATAGAAACACCTGCTGTAACGTAGTTACGACTATAGAAACACCTGCTGTAACGTGATACGACTATAGAAACACCTGCTGTAACGTTAGATACGACTATAGAAACACTGCTGTAACGTCAGGTACGACTATAGAAACACCTGCTGTAACATCAGGTACGACTATAGAAACACCTGCTGTAACGTTAGGTACGACTATAGAAACACCTGCTGTAACGTCAGGTACGACTATAGAAACACCTGCTGTAACATCAGGTACGACTATAGAAACACCTGCTGTAACGTTAGGTATGACTATAGAAACACTTGCTGTAACGTTAGGTACGACTATAGCTGTGCTTCTC
>NW_019945954.1:0-6274 GCF_002910315.2 Salvelinus sp. IW2-2015 | reverse complement strand
TGCCTGTAACATTAGATACGACTATAGAAACACCTGCTGTAACATCAGATACGACTATAGAAACACCTGCTGTAACGTCAGATACGACTATAGAAACACCTGCTGTACATAGATACGACTATAGAAACACTGCTGTAACTAGATACGACTATAGAAACACCTGCTGTAACGTCAATACGACTATAGAAACACCTGCGTTAACGTCAGATACGACTATAGAAACACCTGCTGTAACTTGATACGACTATAGAAACACCTGCTGTAACGTAGATACGACTATAGAAACACCTGCTGTAACGTTAGATACGACTATAAGAACACCTGCTGTAACGTTAGATACGACTATAGAAACACCTGCTGTAACGTCAGGTACGACTATAGAAACACCTGCTGTAACGTCAGGATACGACTATAGAAACACCTGCTGTAACATTAGATACGACTATAGAAACACTGCTGTAACGTTAGATACGACTATAGAAACACCTGCTGTAACGTTAGATACGACTATAGAAACACTGCTGTAACGTTAGATACGACTATAGAAACACCTGCTGTAACTTAGATACGACTATAGAAACACCTGCTGTAACGTCAGGTACGACTATAGAAACACCTGCTGTAACATCAGGTACGACTATAGAAACACCTGCTGTAACGTTAGATACGACTATAGAACACCTGCTGTAACGTTAGATACGACTATAGAAACACCTGCTGTAACGTCAGGTACGACTATAGAAACACCTGCTGTAACGTTCAGATACGACTATAGAAACACCTGCTGTAACGTTAGGTACGACTATAGAAACACCTGCTGTAACTCAGATACGACTATAGAAACACCTGCTGTACTAGTACGACTATAGAAACACCTGCTGTAACGTAGATACGACTATATAGAAACACCTGCTGTAACGTTAGGTACGACTATAGAAACACCTGCTGTAACGTTAATACGACTATAGAAACACCTGCTGTAACGTTAGATACGACTATAGAAACACCTGCTGTAAGTCAGGTACGACTATAGAAACACCTGCTGTAAGTTAGATACGACTATAGAAACACCTGCTGTAACATCAGATACGACTATAGAAACACCTGCTGTAACGTCAGGTACGACTATAGAAACACCTGCTGTAATGTAGTACGACTATAGAAACACCTGCTGTAACGTTAGATACGACTATAGAAACACCTGCTGTAACATCAGATACGACTATAGAAACACCTGCTGTAACGTCAGGTACACTATAGAAGCTACGTCAGTACAATAGAACACTGCTGTAACGTTAGATACGACTATAGAAACACCTGCTGTAACGTCAGGTACGACTATAGAAACACCTGCTGTAACGTTAGTACGACTATAGAAACACCTGCTGTAACGTAGATACGACTATAGAAACACCTGCTGTAACGTTAGATACGACTATAGAAACACCTGCTGTAACGTCAGATACGACTATAGAAACACTGCTGTAACTCAGATACGACTATAGAAACACCTGCTGTAACGTTAGATACGACTATAGAAACACCTGCGTAACGTGATACGATATAGAAACCGCTGTAACGTCAGATACGACTATAGAAACACCTGCGTAACGTCAGATACGACTATAGAAACACCTGCTGTAACGTAGATACGACTATAGAAACACCTGCTGTAACGTCAAGTACGACTATAGGAACACCTGCTGTAACGTAGATACGACTTAGAACACCTGCTGTAACGTAGATACGACTATAGAACACCTGCTGTAACGTTAGGTACGATATAGAAACACCTGCTGTAACGTAGATACGACTATAGAAACACCTGCTGTAACATCAGGTACGACTATAGAAACACCTGCTGTAACGTAGATACGACTATAAACACCTGCTGTAACATAGGTACGACTATAGAAACACCTGCTGTAACGTCAGATACGACTATAGAAACACTGCTGTAACATTAGATCGACTATAGAAACACCTGCTGTAACGTTAGATACGACTATAGAAACACCTGCTGTAACATCAGGTACGACTATAGAAACACCTGCTGTAACGTCAGGTACGACTATAGAAACACCTGCTGTAACGTTAGATACGACTATAGAAACACCTGCTGTAACGTCTAGATACACTATAGAAACACCTGCTGTAACGTTAGATACGACTATAGAACACCTGCGTAACGTCAGGTACGACTATAGAAAACCGCTGTAATGTCAGGTACGACTATAGAAACACCTGCTGTAACGTAGGTACGACTATAGAAACACCTGCTGTAACGTTAGATACGACATATAGAAACACCGCTGTAACGTTCAGGTACGACTATAAGAACACCTGCTGTAACGTTATACGACATAGAAACACCTGTAACGTTAGATACGACTATAGAAACACCTGCTGTAACGTTAGATACGACTATAGAAACACCTGCTGTAACGTCAGATACGCTATAGAAACACCTGCTGTAACGTCAGATACGACTATAGAAACACCTGCTGTAACGTCAGTACGACTAAGAAACACCTGCTGTAACATTAGATACGACTATAGAAAACACCTGCTGTAACGTTAGTATGAACTATAGAAACACCTGCTGTAACGTTAGTGAATGACTATAGAAACACCTGCTGTAACGTTAGATACGACTAAGAAACACCTGCTGTAAAATCAGTACGACTATAGAAACCACTGCGTGAACGTCAGGTACGACTATAGAAACACCTGCTGTAACTTAGATACGACTATGAAACACTGCTGTAACGTTAGATACGACTATAGAAACACCTGCTGTAACGTAGATAAACTATAGAAACACTGCTGTAACGTTAGATCGACTATAGAAAACCTGCTGTAACGTCAGGTACGACTATAGAAACACCTGCTGTAACGTAGATACGACTATTGAAACACCTGCTGTAACGTTAGATACGACTATAGAAACACCTGCTGTAACGTTAGATACGACTATAGAAACACCTGCTGTAACTCAGATACGACTATAGAAACACTGCTGTAACGTTAGATACGACTATAGAAACACCTGCTGTAACGTTAGATACGACTATAGAAACACCTGCTGTAACTCAGATACGACTATAGAAACACCTGCTGTAACGTCAGGTACGACTATAGAAACACCTGCTGTAACGTCAGATACGACTATAGAAACACCTGCTGTAACGTAGATACGACTATAGAAACACCTGCTGTAACGTAGATACGACTATAGAAACACCTGCTGTAACGTCAGTACGACTATAGAAACACCTGCTGTAACGTTAGGTATGACTATAGAACAACCTGCTGTAACGTTAGGATGACTATAGAAACACCTGCTGTAACGTAGATACGACTATAGAAACACCTGCTGAACGTCGATACGACTATAGAAACACCTGCTGTAACGTTAGATACGACTATAGAAACACCTGCTGTAACATCAGAATCTCTCTCCTTTTCCTCGTGTACTTTGATGTTGTCATTTTTTGGTTCTGCCAGAGTTGAATATGTATTCAGTTTGATGGTGGATTTACTAGATTCAACAGTAGATTGTCTCTCCAGCAGTGTGTATGATAGTGGGGGTTAATAGAGGTAACAGTTCATACCTGTATCCCATTACAGTTTTTGTGTAGCACCCAATGGTGTCCCCCCTCTTCCTCCTCCTCCTCTCTAATTATTTGTCTTCTGTCTTTCTCGTTCTCTCTTTTTTACTCCGAGCCCCCGGGGCCAAATACACTGTCAATCTGCGTTAGGCTCTGTTGGTCGGCCCGGCAACACCCCCCGGAACGGTCCGCGGTTACAATGTGGTCGACCTGCCGACCGTGGAAGTCAGGGGAGCCCGACTGAGGCGCACCTTTTCATGTCTGAGCAGTTTGTGTGTGGTGACCCCAAGAGGGAGAGTTCTTGTGCACTAACTGCATGTGGTTAGACTCTAACCACAGAAAAATACACAGCAAACCAATTATAGGTCTTTATTGGACTAGAAGTTGGCCTTCAAATCCCCAAAGAGAAAAAGATGTGGTTGTGCGGAGACATGGGGAGAGGGTAAAAGGCAAACTAGTCATTCAAAAGGGTTCATTTGAGTCAGTAACTTAAATAAGTTTAAATGTTTAAATGCAAAAGGGGGGGCATATGTGTAATGTGTAAAATCAAACCAATCAGACATAAAGGTGTATTTCAGTGAGAACGTGAAGCTTTGACAAATGTAACACGTCCCGAGGAGTGCTCGCGTAACAATGGCATGAACGTGGCCTTGTGCACTGGGTCATAATTGGATTTTGCTGCTTCACTGTTTAGCATGGCGTACATCACCGCCTCTCTTTTCCACATCATTTTGAGAAATGTATTTTTGGTGTTTTAGAGACATTTTAAACGCAACCAGATTATTTTTGTGTGTGTGGGGGGGGGGGGGAACCGAATTCTTCTCTCGTATGGATTTCTTCAGTTTGGCGTTACAAATCTAGTTGACACCAATCTTTATTTCATTTAGGATAACTGCGGTTAGGCTGGAAAGCCTTAATAATGCCCCTCGAAAGTAACTGTAGTCATATAAGACGTGTCTATTTTAATRCAACACTTTCTGTTTTGATTTTAAATCTATATTTGTCCTCTTCAATCATTTGTAAGGTATTAAGGTGAAAGTACTATAATTCAGTCCTAGAGTTCCAATAATTTTATTCCGACTTGAAACACACTTTGTCTGTCTGTCTTTGATCTGTCTGTCAGTTTCTCTCTCTCTCTCTCTGCCTGTCTGTCTGTCAGTTTCTCTATATCTCTCTCTGTCTGTCTGTCTGTGATCTGTCTGTATATCTGTATGTCTGTGATCTGTCTGTCTGTCAGTTTCTCTCTCTCTCTCTGTCTGTCAGTCTGTTTCTCTGTTTCTCTGTCTGACTGTCTTTGATCTGTCTGGCTGTTTGTCTGTCTGATCTATTTGTCAGTCTGTGATCTGGCTGTTCGTCTGTGATCTGTCTGTCTGTCTTTGATCTGTCTGTCTGTGATGTTTGTCTGTCTGATCTATCTGTCAGTCTGTGATCTGTCTGTCTGTCTGCGGCAGTGTAGCCTAGTGGTTAGAGCGTTGGACTAGTAACCGAAAGGTTGCAAGTTCGAATCCCCAAGCTGACAAGGTACAAATCTGTCGTTCTGCCCCTGAACAAGGCAGTTAGTCCACTGTTCCTAGGCCGTCATTGAAAATAAGAATTTGTTCTTAACTGACTTGCCTAGTTAAATAAAGGTAAAAGATAAAATCTGTCTGTCTGTCAGTATGTGATATGTCTGTCTGTCAGTCTGTGATCTGTCTGTCTGTCAGTCTGTGATCTGTCTGTCAGTCTGTGATCTGTCTGTCTGTCAGTCTGTGATCTGTCTGTCTGTGATCTGTGTTTGTGTCTCTCTCTCTCTGTTCATCTAACTGCCTCTGATCATTCCTGCTGCTCTGGCTGCTCTGGCTACTTGTATAATTGCTATCTTAATCTGGTTTTGTGTTGTGTGTTTGGGTGTGTGTGCTTGCGTACTTGCGTCTGTCTCTGTGTGTGTATGTGTATGTGTATGTGTATGTGTGTGTGTGTGTGTGTGTGTGTGTTCCAGACATCGATGAATGTAGCAGTGGGGAGAACCTGTGCCAGAGGAACGCTGACTGTATCAACAGCCCTGGGAGCTACCGCTGTGAATGCTCCGAGGGCTTCAATCTCTCCCCCATAGGAGCCTGCATCGGTGAGACAACAGACACAGACACTCCTCACAAATCCCACACATGCTACATCCCTCATGTACTCTATACCCTACATATGTGCACTGACCTGGGCTCATGGGTCTCTGGTCAAAAGTAGTGCACTACATAGGGAATAGGGTCACATTTGGGATGTAAATGAAAGTGATTCTCACCAGTGTGTCTTTGTCCTGGTGTGACCTATCAGACCAGCTGTAGCTTTTTACTGTAAAAGTCCAGATGCACTGTGGACAGGCAGCGACCGCCAACACCATATTTACCCAATGTCTCGCCCCAGTGTGATCCTTGGCAGGCCCGGGGCTCTGCCTTGTAAAAGAGCACTAAGCTACATGTCTGGAGGATTACCTAATGCACCCTGTGGTCTTGACCTGGTCTTATCTGGAGGATTACCTAATGCACCCTGTGGTCTTGACCTGGTCTTATCTGGAGGATTACCTAATGCACCCTGTGGTCTTGACCTGGTCTTATTTCTCTCTCTCTCTCTCTCTCTCTCTCTCTCTCTCTCTCTCTCTCTCTCTCTCTCTCTCTCTCTCTCTCTCTCTC
>NW_019945953.1:13517-36980 GCF_002910315.2 Salvelinus sp. IW2-2015 | reverse complement strand
TTTCCCTCCCCCTCAGTGTCCCACAACCTTTCAACCCTTATCTCTCTCCCCCTCAGTGTCCCCACAGCCCTTTCAACCCTTATCTCTCTCCCCCTCAGTGTCCCCACAGCCTTTCAACCCTTATCTCTCTCCCCTCAGTGGTCCCACAACCTGTCAACCCTTAATCTCTCCCCCTCAGTGTCCCACAAACCTTTCCAACCCTTATCCATCTCTCACCCCTCATGTTGACCCCACATGGACCTTTCACAACCCTTAGTCTCTCTCGTTCCTGTCAGATAGTCTGCATAACCTTCTATCAACCTTATTCTCTCTCCCCCTCAGGTAGAGATCACCCACATCACCTTTCAACACTTATTACTCTCTCCCCCTCAGTGTCTCTGCATAACCTGTACAAACCCCTTAATTCTATTCTCCCTCCTCAAGTGACCCCAACAGCCCTTTCAAAAGCTCTATCTCTCTCCCCACTCAGTGACCCAAACCTTTCAACCCTTATCTCTCTCCCCCTCAGTGACCACACACCACCTTTCAACCTTATCTCTGCTCCCCCTCAGTGACCCGCACCGCCTTCATACCCTTATCTCTCCTCCCCCTCAGTGGACCCCACAACCTTTCAAAACCCTTATCTCTCTCCCCCTCAGTGTCCCCACAGCTTTCACCCTTATTTCTCTCCCCTCAGTGACCCCAACAGGCCTTTGTCAAAACCTTATTCGACTCTTCTCCCCTCAGTTTCCTCCACACCTCAACCTTTCAAACCCTTATCTCTCTCCCCTCCAGTGTCCCACAACCTTTCAACCTATCTCTCTCCCTCTCAGTGTCCCACACAGTCTGCTCAATGAGGGCAGTTTTTATCCTCATCAAACCCTATATCTTCTACTAACCCCCTCAGTAGTCCCTCCACAACACGTTTCACCCTTATACATCTCACTTCCCCTCATGTTGGCCCCACAGACCTTCAACGCCTGCATCTCTCTACCCTAGTGTATCTTGACCCATAGCCCTTTCAACCCACTGAACTCTCTCTCACCTTCCTGCAGTCACTCGTATCCTGCCAATCTCTTACTTCTCGCTCTCTCCCCAGATTCCTCTAATATGTATATCTCCCTCTCTTCCACTGTGCATGCTTTGCTCTACTATGATGTTTAAACTGTTGGGTATTTCAGGTATGCCTTGACGCTGGTGCTGTATGTTGTGTGTGGTGTGTGTGATGGTGTGTGTGTGCTGTGTGTGTGTGTGTGTTGTGCTATGGATGCGTGTGCCGTGTGCGTGTGTGTGTGTGTGTGTGTGGTCCGTGTTCGTATACGTGTTGGTGTTGATTGCTATCTAAGTGTGTGTGTTTGCTCTGAGCTCGGCAAGCCCATGGAAATGCATATGTCGCTCGTTGGCTGCAATTAACGCAGAAGTCAGAGGGCACCAATGTTAAACACGGATAAACCGGGCGCCGCCAGCCTGCCTGTGCTGGTGGCTCTAACGCCTACAGAGACTGACAGGGGACGTAATGTGCAATCTTCAATCTGTGTTTGAAAATCAAAAGCTCTATTCAGCCATAATGATAGGGGAAAAAAGACATGCAGCCAGGCAGAGCAGCACACGTTAACGCAGGGAGGAACCAGGAGACACGTTAACCAGGGAGGACCAGGAGACACGATTAAACCCAGGGAGGACCAAAGGAGATACGTTAACCATGGAGGACAGAAGCAACGCATAACCAGGGGAGGACCAGGAGACAACGTTAAGCACCAAGGAGGAGACACGGAGACACGTTAACAGGAGGACCAGGAGGACACGTTAAACAGGGGGAAGTGACCAGGAGGAACAGACACAGTTACACACAGGGAGGAGCACCAGGATGATCAACGCTATAATACTAGGGAGGAGACCAAAGTGAGACCATGTTAACCAGGGGGATCAGGAGACACGTTACCAGGGAGGAATCACGCAGACAACGTTAACTCGAGGCGGAGGACCAGTGGTAGACACGTTAAGCCTAGGGAGGGCTCGAGTAGGATGCGCTGGCAATTTAAACCTCAGGGAGGACCCTGAGGGAGATCACATGTTTAATTCCAGAAGTGAGGAATCCAGGAGAACATTTAAAGCTTACCAGGGAGGAACCAGAAGAACTACGTTAACACACGGGGAGGTATCAGCAGGAGTACAACGTTAACCAGGGAGGACCAAGGAGACACACGTATATACCAGGAGGAGGACCAGGAGAGCACGTCTAACAACAGGAGAGAGACCTATATATAATGGAAGATACGTGTAACTCCTCATAGAACGGAGAACCCAGAGACGCATTAAACAGGGAGGATCAGGGAAGACAACGTTTAATAAGCACAGGAGGACCACGGAACGTTATACAAGCGAGACGGATCCATGGAGATATCCGCTTGGACTGCAAGGGAGGACCGGAAAGACACGTTAACCAGGAGGACCAGGAGGACCGTTAACCAGCCCAGGAGAGCACATATATGTGAGACGCAACGTACTACTACAGTTCGAGGAGGACCAGGAGACACGTTTAACCAAGCAAGGGTTGAAGCGACGCAGTGGAACACGCGTTAAACGGGAGGATCCTCGTACCGAAGGAGAACGGTAACACAGGGCAGGACCAGCCGAGAAGCAGTGGAGAAAGCAGGGAAGGTGTTACTAAGGAGAAGAACAACGCCGTTAGTAAATCACAGGAACGCGAGTGAACACCCAGGAAGACAGCGTATCTTAACCAGGGTAGCGCTTCGTAGAAGGTGAGCATCACGCGTGTGCAATACCGCTCAGTGAAGCACAGCGATCCTATCGGGTAAGATATGGCTGTACACGAAGGGGCGCGAACCAGAGACACGTTAACCAGGAGGACCAGGAGAAATCGTTAACAAAGAGGAGGACCAGGAAGACACGTTAACCAGGGAGGACCAGGAGACACCGTAACCCAGGGAGGACCTAGTAAGAGACACAGTTAAAGCACCGAGGTGAACGCAGATCAGGAGAACGACTGGGTATAATTAACAGAGGAGGACAAAGCGAGGACCCACGAGAAGACAGGTTATATCCGGGAGGGTGTGGGACAAGGCGATAACGTTAACATAGCGCGAATGGTTACATAGGAGAACAGGGTTACCTTTTTCTCGGGTGGTGGAACAAGGAGATACCGCTTAACGTAGCGCGAGGACAGAGAACGTTAAACATGGGCAGCTGAGGATACAGGAGACAACGTTAATGAGCGAGGATCAGGAGACAGTTAAACCAGGCATAGCAGGGATTACGTTAACCCAGAGAAGGACCAGGAGGGCCCTGAGACGTTAACCCAGGGGAGAGACAGGCGTAGACAATGTTCGGGATTACTCCAATGGATTGAGGAATACATACATCTATCAAATTGGGCTCTTCATCAAATAAGCATGTGCCAACGATGACGTCGTTCCACTCACAGTGACGCGTCAAGTACATACCCCCAAACGCAGAAGGCATGATTCCAGGCAGCAATCCGCACTGAGATAAAGGCTAGAGCTGCCGCTTTCAAAGAGTTGGGACTCTTTAACTGGAAGCTTAAAAGAAATCCCGTTTATGCCCTCCCGACGAACCCATCCAAACAAGGTACAAATATGCACGTTACAATACGGTTGGACTGAAGATTGGCAATCGTACTACACAACCGGCTCTGACTGTGTGACTCACGCTCTCGCATCTACCCGAAGCCAATGTGAGTACCTATATTATATCTCGGGTTTCCAACCATCTCACATAAAGGCCGCAGGTGAGAGCCAGTATACTGGATTAAACCTAGGAGCATGTTACTGCGAGCATAGCGCTGACCAAAATAGCAAAGTGGTCTTCACGCGACAATTGCTTCAAGTCGTCGCACTAGTTCCGAGTACTAGATTAAATAACACAACAATGATTTAATGACACGACCAGAACCCTAATACAATAATGCCTGGTGGCCACATGTGAACCACTAAGTGTAACCTGGCCCTAAATGACTACTGACTGTAGCACTCACGCTGGTAGACATGAAGTGCTTTGACAGGCTGGTCATGGCTCACATCGAACACCTGATCCAATTACCCAGGCAAACCACATAGTAAACTCACTCACCAATTTGCATACTCGCCCATCGCCATATACAGTATCCACAGATGATCAGCACTGGGCTCTCATTTGTCTCCACAGTGCCCTTTCCACTTGGAGCAAAAGAGAAACGACCTATAAGGACAGTGACTATTCATTGACTACAGCTCATCGTTCACTGTCCTTCAAACCATACCTATTGTGCGACGTCAAAACTACATCAATGTAAGCCTAAGGACCACTGGGTAGCTATTTAAATCACCTCCGCGCTCTGGTCTCACAACTGGATGTCGTGACTTCTGACGGTGCGTCTCAGTTGATTAAGGGGAGGTAACGAACGTCCAGCCACGCTGATCCTCAACATGGGGGCCCCTCACGGGTGCGTGCCTCAAGCCCTTTCTGTACTCCTCGGTGTTCACACTCATGAGGACTGCCTCGCCTATGTGCAGAGCTAATCCAACACCCATCATGATAAATGTATTTGCAAGATGTATATACGATAAAAGGTGACCTGGTTAGGGCCTAGTTATCAACGACAAAACGAGACAGCCTATTAAGGAGGAGGGATCAGACCTGGTCGTCCGTGGTGCCTAGAGTACGCATAATAACCTCTCCCTCAACGTGATCCAAGAACTAAGGAGATGATGTGGACTACATGGAAAAATGAGGGAGAGACCTAAGCACGCCCCCCCCATTCCGGGCATGGCAGTGAGAGCAGGATTGACGAGCCTCAGTTCCTTGTGTCCACATCACCAACACCTAAACTAACATGGTGTCAAGAGCACCACCATGACAGTGCCGTAGAAAGCGACTGGGCACGACAAAACTCTCTCTATTCCCCTCAGGAAGACTGAAAAGATCTTTGGACATGTTGGAAGTCTCCAGAATCTCAAGGAGGTTGCTAATAGCTCTGCTGCACCATCGAGAGGGAGGCCTGACTGGTTTGCATAACTGCACTGGGTATTGGCTACTGGGCTCGGGTGTCATCCTTCCATAATGAGATCGCCTGCCAAGGCAAACTACACGAAGGGTAGTGCGAACTGCGTGGCCATGTTACCATCACTCGGGCCAAGCTTCATGCCATCCAGTGACTCTATATTCTGTAGTGGCAGTGTCTAGACGAGAAAAGAGGGACCTGAAAAAAATTGATACATAGACTTCCAGCCAACCCTAGGGTTCCATCTGATGTATCTAGATTCTTCTGCCTAACCACACGGAAATGCATACAGCGGTCAAGGGGTATCGGAGTATATGCGATAGACTCACTAGGTCCAAGAAGGTCTATATAACACAGCTTCTACCTACCAAGCCATAAGAGTATCTCCTGAACATCTAGTCAAATGGCTACCCCAGACTTATGTTGGGTGTAATTATGCCGACCTTGTTTTCGCCCCCCCCTCCCTCCCCCTCCCTCTCCACACCACTGCCACTCTTCTATTGTTATCTATGCATAGTCACTTTAACTTAACCTCTACCTTACATTCGTAAACAATAACGTACCTTCAGCTATTTGTTGACAGCAGAGGATCAAAACTAACTGTGCCCGTCCCGCACGATTGACTCTGTACTCTTTTTCACCCAGAAGTAAAGCCCACCCCCCCCCAAATCTGGACACCTTGTATACATTATTCGTTTTCACTTACCTTTTACTAGTCTGCTCTTTAATTACTTGTTACTGATGTTATCCTCCTTATTACCGCACTCTATCCGTAAAATTGATTTTTTAACTGCACTGTTGGCTCATAAAGTACCAGCATTATGCACTGTATCAGCAGTTCTACAACTTGTTGTATTCTCGAGATCGCATCGGTGGGACTAGATTAACACCATTGTTCTCGATTTAGAATATTATGGATTTTGGTATATGGACTCAATGTGATGTCGCAAACAGTATGACAATGTAACAGAGCCACATGTGGGAATAGTTAAGGGGAATCCGCAAGTAAGCAGTTGGCTTGTTCACATGCATTTCAGGGCCTTCGTATAGTTACTATTGTAATTGGTCGCTGTGCTATCCACTGTCCTATCCATGCCTTGGCTGTCACCAAGAAGGAAGGAAGAGAAAACTGGATTAGTACATTCCACTGCAGGGCCCAGTACTAGGTTGAATTTCTCTCACAGACACAATGATTGTGGTAACTGGTAGAGTACGCTACTTTCCGTCAACTACAGGACCACGCCAAGTACTACAACCCCTGTTCCCATTGATCCAGCCCGCGCCGTCAAGCCAATCAGAGCCAGAGTACTAAGGACGGGAGGGCGCGGGGAGAGCTTGACGTAGGGGGAGGTGAGGTGGAGAGTGGTAAAGATGTAATTACCTGGCATACGAAACTGTGTAGTATGTGTATGTATCCTACACTTGGCAGAGCCAGTACGACGTCACGGTTGTCCTGTGGTAAGCACGGATGGGAGGTGGAAGGTCGAATTAGTGTGCATGAGAGAACAGAATTACCTCTATGGAGGTGGTAAGTGTTGTGGCCTTATCTAGTAAGCAAATGGTAGCCTTACAGTCTCTCTCGCCCCTTTTGGTGAGTGTAAAAACAGTACGTAGGGCACACAACAACACCACAAATGCACACACACACACACCACACACACAACCACACCTGATCTCACCACAACACAGACACACACAAGGCATAATTGCACACAACACACACACACATCACACACGCCTGGATTGCACACAAACATCTCACACGACATGCCATGCATCATCGAAGCAGAAATGTAAAAAAACAGCAGCACCACACAACATCACAGACACACACCATCACACCACACACACCACATCACACACATCCCACACACACACCGCACAGTTGAGCTGGACATGTTTTCCACCGTTTCCAAATGTATTACCTGTTATTGCTAGCTCTATTGCTCCTACTAGACCAGGGGACACCTCTGGTTTATGGTTGCGCTTGAGTGTGATGTGAGCAATAATGTTTTATAAAATTATTCCGCCTATGAATTATGGAGTCTTCTACTATTTGTAAACGGTTCTATCATGATCTTATTGAGAATACAATGAGGTCCACACCTCATATATAAGCGAATGGATTGAGAAGTCCAATTGGTCAGGGGCAAAATTAGGCAACAATTGAGTCATCTTTTAATATTATATCCTTGAGGGAAGCAGTGAACTAATAGCTTTACTTTTTTTTGGTATATGTTGGATCAGTGGTTGGCCTCCAAAATTAGGTATCTTGTACCTTTAGGAAAGTAAATAAACCAGGAATTCCCACTGGGTGGTCCTCAGTAAAAAGAATTAATTTTCATATTGGTAACCAGGACCTGGCTGGGTGGACGTTCTACAAGTGAAATTGAGTTTTAGGGCATTTAAGAAGAGGATTGTGGGTAGGATGGATATCAAACGCATGGTAGGCGGGATCTGGCATATTGTAATTTTTCATTTTTTAATATTTTTTATTCATTTGTTAGTGAACCATTTTACAGAATGAATTAATAAAAGTGATTAATCATTTGAGGTTTTGCCCTCTGTTTAATATCTGCCACTCGACAGTAACGATGCATTGGAACGGTGAGCTTATTACAGCCAATAATATCGTCTAGTAAATTATCTTGTTTGTGTTTATATCAAAATACCAGCCACTTGAGTGCCTTTAAGTGTGAGGTTTTCATACCCAAGGCCTCTTTTCTCGAGGGGTGCTTGAACCAACATTTAACACTCTATCCCTAATATAGTGCATAACATCCGGAGTCTGGTAAAAGTAGTACACACAATAGGTAAACAGGGGTACCATTTTAGTGGATGATCACCTCTTCTATGTGATATGATATTAACTAGTGAATAATTTTCTATACCCAGACGTGTAGTAGCAATGAAGTGTTAAGAGTTATCTGCATAAATTCTGATGTAGAGCACACTCTTGTAACCAACTTTTACTCTGTATTGGAGATTTGTCTGTGGCTAATTGCGCTCAGTATCACATATTTTTAGAATCTTAACAATGGAGCCACTGAGCCTGTATCCCGAGAGTAAGGTCGCAAATGCGGAGACGGAAATCTGAGGCTGGGACTATAAAAGAGACCTGAGGAAGAATGTTGGTTGGCGTATTAACCACAAATTCTAAATATATTTATATTTGAAGATTATTTCAAAAAGACAAGGTCGCGCTACTCGGGTGATGCACTTAGAACCATTGATACCACACCTTCTGTCTAGAGATCGTCGTGTCCTCACTCTTGGCACAGTCTAACACTCCAGGACAATTCTTTTGAAAGGTCACAATGTTACTTAACACTTTAGTCACTATATATATGCAAAAATTGCCCCTCCGTACCTCTCGGACACTATGGGACTCTCAATTGTCGTGCGCCGCCCCATAACAGTGGGATATCTCAAGAATCACGGACCGGTTGTGCCCTTGTACATATTGCTGAGCACTTTTGGGCTGCTTTTCCTTCATCAACATGCCTGCTGGATTCAATGTCACCAAGGGTAGATCCTGTAAGTGAACGCCCTCTTAACCACTCGGGCAAGACCAACCAAAACACACATGAAACAAACATATGAAAAACACTCATCATCGCAACAACCCCACATGTTATGAACTAAACTGTCTCATTTATTCCACTTCCTCACCCACTCAAGCTCTCTCCAGCTGGCTTGAGGTGAATCTTATTGGGGGGATTGTGGAGGCCAGTCATTGCATACGATATGGACGATGAGTATGGTGAGATATTCAAATTTAGTATATTGCTAAATCATACTAAAATTACTCACTCTGCGCACATCACTCAGTAGGTCATCAGATAGGTATAAATACAAAATACTTCTATAACCCGGTCATTTTCGAGGTCCGGAGACCTGCTGGTTTTCTGTTCTCTAACACGCCCTTAAAGTGATGGTTCAATTTCCCTCAACCCTCAGTGAAATGTCCCTATGTACCTAAATTCCACTGTCCATCACTTGATTTAGTAGAGGCAATAGAATAAAGAATGCAGAGGAACTGGCTCTTGGTCCAGAGTTGAGTTTGAGGGGTGAATCTCTATCTGTTATCGTTTTTGTTGTCCAGAGATTGCGACTTTTATACAGGATTTCCTAGTTTGACAATGAAAGATGATGCAGCGGACTTACTTCTAATATTGCACTCCTCACAAATAACATCTATTATTATTATCTCACTCTTTGACTATCCTGTCCATCCCGCCAAAGTAGTGCACAGCGCCTAGAGATGGAACACACGCATAAACTAGACTTGGACCAGCAGTATCTTAATATGTGACGGAAGACCACTGACGTCCTTATCATTCGTCATACTCAAGAATTGGGTTTGGTACTTTATCTGCCAGACAAAATGTCAGACAGGCTCACTTTCATTGCCTCAGAGCTAGAAATCAATTGACCACTGCCATCCCTCCCCCATATCACCCACCCGTTTTGGCATCCCCTCCCATCGCCAGCCGCCTCACTATCAACAAAGACCGCCTAAGTAAACTTCCTGACGCGTATGAAACGCACTCCCCTATATCTACAAGGGATTCCGCTCGTGCGCACTCAAGGGAGGAGAAGCATAAAACATGAACAGGTATTCAGAAACAACACGTTTGGGGGGACAAAAGAAACGCACTCATAAAGTGGTTTGGAACTTGGAATCGTTAACAAAAGCACGGAACTTTGTTGACCATTTTAATACTCTCCTTCGCTTGGAACATTACTGTCCTCTTGATTAGGCCAAAATGGATACCTCAGCCGGCCCTACCATCAGAGGTGTATATGGGTGTTTCAAGTATAGGCATGGCAGTGTAGTCTGAGGTGTAAGCCATAAACATATCATGCCCCGTAGGCCTTGGGAGGACAAATGAATAGGCTCACGCCCGGGTAAAAATGAAAGAGACAATTTGTTTTCATAAAGTTCTGGACACTACGTGTAAAATACAGAGTTTGGGGCTGGAAATTATGGTTTCCTTCAAGGCACCCTGTCTAACTTTACGCAAGGGAGGTTAGCTCGACGGGCTAACCTAAGAGAATCGACTACTGCGGGTATGTACGATGCATCAGGGGTCAACCACGGCACAGTTCTAGAGCTTATGGAGCTAACTCCCGTGGTCCATAGCTCACCACTGCCAAAGCTCCTCCGTCAGATTCGCGCATTGAGATTGGAGTTCTCATCACACCTGGAATGAAAAACCAGAAAGCATCTGTTGCGGGAGTCCAACAAGAATGTGTGAGGAACTAAGAGAAGGACATAGCAAGGAGACTTGGTGACACACAGTAGAATCCAATAAATCCGAAAAGTGTTGCTTGTAAGTACCAATATGGCAACATATACAATAGAACAGGTGGTGGGGACTAAAAGAGTGAGGTAATTGAGCGCTCGTCTGTTTATGAGTCACTATAACAAACAGTCCAGTATGATGAAAGGTGCTAGGTGCACCCTCATAAAAAAGTTGAGGAGGAGTAAGTGGTCGGGTGAGACTCGCTATAAATCCAGGTGTCACACGCGTGTAGATGATGATCGCGGAGGTGGTGACCTAAAGTTAGAGATAACTATAGAGGATGCCTCGTATACACGTCCACATAATCTGAACCTGGTAGTGCGTTGGGACTAAATGCTAGAAGAACATCAAAGTGAGTGAGAAGGTGCTGTGATTTTAACATGAGAAAAGTGCACAAGCAACTCAATGAAGGGATGACGTACAGTCACGCACTAATTTGATGGTGCATTTGTAATTACGACAGGCGAGGCCACTAAAGTAGTTGGAAGGGTAGCAGGGTTTTGAGTGATAGATATCAAGGAATTCACCTTGGTGAGGTGGGCTTGTCACACATCAAGCTCACATAAATGGAAAACAGAGCTTGAGTCAATCCGGTCCAGTAGAATCATACGCAGTGCTGTCACCAGTCCACACACACATGAAAGGGTGTGGAATGGTCGACTAAAGAGGGCAGGCAATCAAGAGAGCTAGTGAGGCTCCGTATATCCTAACCGTCCGACTACTAATGAAGGGGAGTGTGAGTGCTAGCTAAAAGATGAATGTTATGGTAGCCATTGTGGAGGGTGCTCCGTATAACCCCAGAATGCACAACAATGCAAGGTTGAAGGAGTGACTAAAAGGTAGATTTATACTTACAGGCTAGGGTGCTCCATAACCCAATCGTCACAAAATGGAGTGTCGAGTTTCCGCACTTAAAGAGTCAGAGAGTGTCATAGATCATTGAAGGTGCTTGTACTACCCAGGAGTCACATACATAGGATGCTGGTGAACCTTAAAGTAGATCATTGAGGTGCTGTAATACCAATCACCATAGTGATCATTGAGGTGCTAAACCAGTCACGAGAGGTGTGGTGACTAAATGTGTAATTGAGGTGCTGTATACCAGTCACTATATGAAGGTTGTGACTAAAGTAGATCATGAGGTGCTGTATAACAGTCACATAATGAAGGTGTGGTGACTAAAGTAGATATTGAGGTGCTGTAAACCAGTCACAAAATGAAGGTGTGGTGACTAAAGTAGATCATTGAGGTGCTGTATAACCAGTCACAAAAATGAAGGTGGTGTGACTAAAGTAGGTAATTGAGGTGCTGTAAACCAGTCACATATGAAGGTTTGTGGTGACTAAAGTAGATAATTGAGGGTGCTGTATAACCAGTCACGAAAATGAAGGTGTGGTTGACTAAAGTAAGATTAATTGAGGTGCTGTAGTAAACCAGTCACAAAATGAAGGTGTGGTGACTAAAGTAGTTAATTGAGGGGCTGTATATAACCAGTCACAAAATGTTTATGATGGCCATCAGAGTTCCATCTTATCCTCTTTCCCTACATGGATAACAGATCCTGCATGGAGAGAAAAACAGGGCTGTGTGTGTGTGTGTGTGTGCGTGTGGTGCGTGTGTGGTGTGTGTGTGTGTGTGCGTGTGTGTGTGCGTGCTGCGTGTGGTGTGTGTGTGTCACATGCTGGTGGTGTGCGCGTGCGTCGTGTGTGTGTGGTGCGTGCGTGCGTGCGTTCGTTGTGTGTTTGGGGGAGAGACATTTAATGACTGCAAAAAACACCAGCAAATCAGCTCCAAGTGATTTTAATTTGGAAATGTATCCAAAGTATTCCAACGCATAGCAGAGAGATATATGTGTTCGTATACAAATGTAAGCAAGGTTTGGAATGATTATGTTTTTGTCAAATATTAATATCTGTTTGTGCTTCTTGCGGTCAATTTGCAGTCTACAAATGATTTGTAATTATGTTCTGGCCCCCTGACCATCCACTCAAGAAAAGGTCGTCCCACGGCTGAATCTAGTTGATGATCCCTGGCAGAGAAGACAACATGTGTCTCTCTCCAAGTCATTTATGGAGACGTGAAATCCTCAAGCGGCTGAGTAGCTCAACATTTTGGGCCTTCCCTCTAGAGACAGAGGCTAATTGGAGGCCCTGTTGGCCCAAAGTGAGGTTTGGGAGTGGGCAGTTAATTCACCTGGCCTCGTGTGCTGACAGATGAGTTATGGAGCAGGCCACAGTAGGGCCTCAGTCTCCCACCACTCCTCACCGCCTCCCACCGCAGCACGCCACGCCAACCTGACCTTCGCTTGGGTCATAAATAATGCACTGACCATAAAAGACTGATTATGGGTAATCTGTATCCCTGGTCTGTCTGGCACTGGGTGCAGGTTGTCATCAGTGCTGATTTGGCAGCTGCTGGCTGGCTGGTTGTTTGCCGAGCTCTGGACTGAGCTGGACTAGCATGCCTCATGGTGGAAGCCTGATGTACCAGCAAGGTCCAGCTAAGGTCATGTCCCGCTGTCCATGGCACTGGTTTCACCAGTGTGTGAGATTTTGATGTATAGTCCAGTCTAATATAAGCGGATGTGTTAAGGGTTGAAAGGAGTTTGACAATTGTACAGTTATCTTTTTATTGAGTGACGGGGATTTATTGTAAACATTTGTGACAATGTTTTATACATTATTATTACTTTAAGGTATACCTCTAATGAGAATCAACAAGTGTCCAATTTCCTGCTCTATTAAAGTAGAACTTGCAGATCTTTTTTAATTAAGAATTCCAGTAATGAATTATCCCACAGGTACCTTGCGATCTGAGGAGAATGGTTTCACATTAATTCTACAGCTTGGAGCTATAATATCATAGGGAACAGATACTGAGTTAAAGTAGAGGGAATTATGTTCCATCTTTCTCTTCAAAACAAAACAAGGGAGATGATGTAATAAATGAGGTTAGGAGAGAATAATTAAAGAATGGATGTAATGATTTTACCAAGTTGGTTTTGCCAAGAGGGCCCTTGGTATCTGATTTCAATTACAATAATGTGTGATTAATAATTTATCAAGCTCCTGAAATAATGACCTTGTCCCTAAAATTATGAATTGTTTTTGACATGAGAGCAAGCAGAAGTGGGGAATAGTTTATCCACAATGGTACTGTTTTACATCACACCCCAAATAGGTATTTTTTGACATGTTTGTAAAAAGTGGCTGTACTATACTGATCCAACAATCATTATTTAATAAGGTCAGGTAGTCAGTTCAATGTTGACCTACCATCCATTACTCCTACCCTGGATTTGACTAGATGATACAGCTTTTGTCAGATTTGACTTTTGTGTAGTAGGTCAGGAGAACTTAAAGTAGCAGGTTAAGGGAATTTACATAGCAGGTTAGGAAGAATTAGGTTACGTTTAGGTAAAGGGTTATCTAAAACGCCCCAAAACTAATTTTGCCGTCAATATCAAAAAAAATGTATCCTTCTAGCCATGACCTCCTTCCCTGTCGCATATTGCAACAACCATTTCTATTATGGAAACAAATCCTCCATTGCCCTCCGGCCTTCTGTGTGCAAACTGTCAGCCAAGGTGTTCTCCACTTTAATATGAACTGCATGGTATCTGTCTGTCATTGCTTGACATTGCACAGCAGCCTCTCGTCAGACATGCTGTCATTAATATTGTGGTATTACCTTGGTATAACAATATATCAAAAGTATACTCAGCTGAATATTTAGTATGCACTATGCCCGGTTTTCCCAACTCCGGTCCTCAAGGACCCAGTACAGTACAGTAAATGTTTTTTGTGGCCCTCGAACAAGCACACCTGTTTCTATGTCAACTAATCATCAAGCCCTTGAACAAGTTGAACCAGGTGTTTTTGTCCGGGTCTACAACAAAAAGTGTGCTGTTGGGGCTACTGGAGGACCGGAGTTGGGAACACTGCAGTATACAGAAGCCTATACTTCCTGTCTAGTAGACCATTTAGTTATGAGTATACAGTAATTGATGTAAGTGGACTGAAAGCGGTGTGTTTGTCCTGGCCACATTGTTCATGAATATACAGTATAGATAGTGCTACTCGACTGAACAAAGCGGTAACTGTTTCCATCCTCCTGGCTCTCTTGCTTTAAAAGGCAGTGTGAGCGGATGTGAACCGTTGGAAAGACATCGTAGGACAAAGTGTTGGCCCGGGCCATCGATCACTCAACAGCCAGGCTGACACTATTCTCTCTCTCTCTCCCACCGGGTGAGTTTATCAGCACTGCCCAGAATATTTAACAGGGGGAGCGGACCCGGGGGATCTCATTTMCACAGGTGTCCATCTGGTGCAAGTTGTCTGGGATAATCTCCACATCATGTCGCATTTGCATCCTCKGCTTCATAAAATGGGCAGACTTAATCGGACAGACCGCGGTGCCCAGTAGAGGGTGTGTCTGACTATGGACCGACCGGGCCTTTGCTTACTGCTTGCTAATCTGCGAGGCTGCGCTAATGCCGTGGCAATTATAGAAGGATTCCACTTGTTTATAATTGGTTGTTGGTTCAGCCTCAAATCTGTGTTACCAGCTTGCGCCCCTGAAATTACCCAATGAGGTTTTCCTAAATGTTGTCATTTGTTGAAATCTGTAGACCAGAAGGATTTGATATTATGGGCCAATTGATACAGTGCTTACCCTCTTGAAGAACTAGGCTACACAGCTACTGATGATAGTCGTGAGTGGAGACAATCTTATTAGCTATAGATGCAGAGACGGATCAAAGGTCACACTGATTGAGCTCATTGATCACATTAGACTGGCTTTTCCCTCCGACATTGTATTGAATTCCCTGCACACTCAATACCTCTGTCCATTGATTCCAAAAATCCATGGATCCTTGCCTAAGAATCARTCATCTGGAGTCAAAGGCSAAACATGAACCTGTTTACCTAGCCATAGAAAACCTCAACCAGGTGTGATGACTGATGTATTACTATGGCTGTGGAAGGGTATACTGCAACCGACTCAAACTCCCTGCTCATTCATGTGAGCATGCTACTGGAGTTCCTGCTGGTGTGGGCCAATTGTTATTGAACAGTTGTACAGATTCAACACAGAGTGATTATTAGACTGAGCACAGTGAAATTGTACCACACAGTATGGGGCCATAGTGTTGTACATGACTGGGTTGCCAGACCTGGCATTTACATTATACCCTCACAGCTTTCTCAACTATATACTATGCATTACAGTCACAGTTGTAGTCCTCTGAGCTGATAGGCTTTTCTCTATCAGGTCTGACCAGTTACAAAATATCAATTCTGGCAAGTKATTTTCTGCTAGCTTGCGCTGTATCTGCATAACGCGMRGAAACAAAAGGCTCAGTCAATCTTCACTGCTGTTGACTTTCAGAACTGCCGTTCTGCATTAGCCCTCGTCTCCCTTCCACCTCCGTTTTCACCACTTTTCTTTTGTCGTTGCCATCGATCATTTGTGATAGCCAGGTTCATCTCTCCCGCATCATTTACATTCCTCCTGGATGGGTGAGAAAACACAATGCAGCTCTGTATGAACGGACAACCAGCCACGGCTGAGTGGAGGTGAAGAGATGATTTTTCACGTTGACGAGAGAGTAGAATGTCAAACTTTCCCATATTCTCCCCCGAACCAGATGGCTCACTGTATCTGAGTGTCAATGGTTTAGATCAAACAATTAGGCTGACTTAAAAGCTTAATGAGTTAAGAATGTTTTGATCCGTTAGAAAAGTATCTGCATTTACTTTCCAAATGTATACTGGACCAAAATATAAACGATTTTTACTGAGTTGCAGTAATATATAAGGAAATCAGTCAATTGAAATACATTCATTTGGCCCTAATCTATAGATTCCCATGACTAGGCAGGGGCACAGCCATACGCCCACCCACTGGGGGCCAGCCCAGCCAAGCAGAATTACTTTTTCCCCACAAAAAGGGCTTTATTACAGTTTATTACAGTTTCATCAAATGTATACTGTATCAATACCTGTCAACATATAGTGATAGTGGCGTGAGAGAACAATGTTGTGCAAAAATGATTAAACTTATTGATTTGTTCACTTGTGTTTTGCAGGAATTCCACATTTGTATGAAAGTGTCCATGTCACTGACAGTGGCGGAGAACGACACAGACCTCTGCTACAACTCCAAAATGAGGTACTTCGAGAAGGCAGAGTTAAGCAAAAGTAAAGATATCACCTGTCCGGACATTGAGGATTATGTACAGCCGGGGAAGGAGCCAGAGATAGTATGGTACAAGGTAAGAGTCCACTATAACATTATGTCTGTAATTTATTTCAGATTGAATGCTATAGAGGGCAGTTTCAAGGATACAAATTAAGGCAGTTCTCCACTGAGCCTGCTTTTTGGCCCAGGATTAGGCCTAGTATGTGTCTGGGAAACCGCTGCTATGCGTCATTTATCAAATGTGATACTTACAGTATATTATCAGCATATAATCAAAACTGATGAAAAAATGAGAGATTACATTTTTTTAATTTTTTATATTATTATTTTAGTCTAAGCATACTTGTATGTATTGTCTAGCAGCCTATGTGCTTTGATGCAGTAGGTCGATTTATCCACCCATAACTCACAGCCACTCTGCAGAGCACCCCCTGAGATGTCATTTGTTTTTCATGAGACTCAAACCGTCTGGAGGGGGTCCTCAGAGTCAGAAGTCTGGCTATCTGAGTCGACCAGTGGCCCTCACCGGCCCCGGCCGCCTGCCACAGTGTAACAGCAGACTGACGGAGTAGCCGACGGAGGCCAGGGGCCAATTCATCAAACTATATGAATGTCGGATTAGATGGCCACAGTGCTTCTTCAGTTTCCCAGTGAATCAAATTAAAACATGGATAAATGACTGTGCCCTAGAATATTCTAGTTATTTGCTCTGTCTCTGGAAGCGGAGCTGATTGAATTCTGGGAGACCCGCGAGCGCAGGTGGAACCAACCCACGGTATTCCAGTTTTCCGCTGTGGGTGAATGAGTTTGTGTGTGGCACAAGTTCCCTTTTCCAAGGGCCTCGTTCCTCCTCTGGTTTAATTCCCACCAAAATGAACTGCTTCAACCCCATACATTGTTCTTCTAGTGGGAACTTAGTGATATAATGTTGTATAATAGATCACTCGTCTTGCCAAAAACAGGAACTCATTACAACAACACTAAATACAAGATGAGAAAGCATTTGTGATCAAAGAGATGTTTGAAAGTTTGGAATGGTCGATGCATTTCGTCAGCGTCCATTTTTTTCTACATGTCTTTCAATTGTATGTTTGTAAAAAGTGTAATCTAAGTCCAACTGTATACTGCTTTTCTGTTTCTTCGGGGTTGTTTTACATTCACCTTCTCTCTATTTGAATTGAAGGAATGCAGCCAAAGCAGTGGAGACAAAGCATGTAAGGAGAAGAGATACTCTCTCTATCCGGGAGGTGCGTGAAGATGACATTGGAAATTACACGTGTGAACTACAGTTTGGCAGCTTCGTGGTGAGGAAGAACTACAGAACTATCTGTTACAGGTAGAAAGATTCATCTGCAGGTCACATGTGCTCCATGCTGGGCCATTGGGGATAACTTGCATTGTGTTTTTATTGGCATTGATGAATGTTCATGTGTTTTTGTCTGTCAGCGAGGCAGAGTTCATTCTTTGTGGGGAGAGCGAATTTAATAATCATTGCTATTGTGCACTGTGTCGTTGTTCGTCGTCTATTTTGGGGATGGCCACAATAGTTGTTTGCATAATGAGCTACAGATCTTCTGCTTGGCTGAAATGAAGAATACGTTTTGATTTTTTTTTAAACACAGATATCTGAGGTGTACATTCAGGGAGAAAATGTTGATGGGATTATGTTGCTGCAGACATCTCATTAGAAATATGTCAGAAATGCGTGACATTTATCCTTAGTTGTTATATATATACATGGTAATGGTAAATCTCTTACTACCTGTTGTTGTGTTGTTCACTACCAAACACAGCTGTTTCTGCTAAGACAGTAGTTGTGAACTTTGTTGTCAGGGTTGTGGTTCATACCTCTGTGCTGTCAGCCTGGTGCTCTTAATTGCAAAGTAGTAGAATTTGCACAGAGCCACTTCATCACTTTTTCTTAACTAAGACTGTTGAAATATTAAAGCTTGAACTGAACGTTCCTTATCTTTAGAGGGAGGGGTGTGACAGAAATAGAGATCGTTGCCGCCGCCGCCGCCACCGCTAACGTTGATGTGCAGTAACAACTTGGACAGTCTTGATGGAAAACCTATAGTACAGGTGCATTCAATCAATGACACAATGATTACAAAAAGATCTACTCTACTCAGTCTTGCCCTCATGGCTGAACCCTGAAGAGAAAAACACCAGGGAAAACCACTGTAGCAAGTTATATTAAGAGCTGTTACATGTCAATGCATCACACCAATCGTCCATAGTGTCTCGAGGTCAAGCAAACTATTTTGCAGTTTACGGCTATCTGATTACAGTTTATTATCCCCTAAAGAGACAAAAAGGCAGACTCCATTAGAAGACCAATTTCACCTCATCAATCATGTTCCTGCTGCCTCAGACGGTCCTCATCCTCTGGGACGATTCCCTTCCCCTCACAAAGAGACGCATTTAGCATTTTGGTTGAGGGATAGTTCACTCGAAATACAAAATGACACATTGGTTTCCTTTTTCCTGTAAAAAAGCAGTCTATGGACAGTATGACAGCAATCCATGAGTTGGTTGAGTTTCTCTGGCACATCCACATTGCTAACGTTTTAACCGATGCAGCGAAAAATTATTAATAACGGTCCCATGACTTGAATGGCATTTGTGCCACGAATGCTAAAAACATTAGCATGTGGAAAGGGAAAACTAAACCAAAGCATGGATTGCTGTCATACCTTGTCAATAGACTGCTTTACACGGTACGGAAACCCAATTTCTAATTTAGTAATTTGGGAGAACTATCTCTTTAAGCGAGAAAACGTCCTGCTTTTGTGTTTGCATATTTTCATCCGACTGAAATCAGGAGAGAATCTGAGGTCTCTCTCTCTCTCTCTTCTCTTCTCTCTCTCTCTCTCTCTCTCTCTCTCTCTCTTCTCTCTCTTCTCGCTCTCTCTCGCTCTCTCTCGCTCTCTCGCTCTCTCTCTCGCGATAATGATTACACGCTTCCGCCCACATATAGAGGCAGAAGAGGAAAGACATGGGCCACCTACACACATCATGTACGGATACATGTACATAGACATGCATACATAAATTACTTCCTGTAATAAAGACAAAACACTGAGAGTACAAAACATTTCCATGACATAGACTGACCAGGTGAATCCAGGTGAAAGCTATGATCCCTTATTGATGTCACTTGTTATATCCACTTCAATCAGTGTAGATGAAGCAGAGGAGACAGGGTGAAGAAGGATTTTTAAGTCTTGAGAGAATTTGAGACATGGATTGTGTCTGTGTGCCATTCAGAGGGTCAATGGGCAAGACAAAAGATTTAAGTGCCTTTGAACGGGGTATGGTAGTAGGTGCCAGGCGCACCAGTTTGAGTGTGTCAAGAACTGCAACACTGCTGGGTTTTTCAGTCTCAACAGTTTTCCCCGTGTGTATCAAGAATGGTCCCCCACCCAAAAGGACATCCAGCCAACTTGACACAACCATGGGAAGCGTTGTCAACATGGGCCAGCATCCCTGTGGAGCGCTTTCGACACCTTGTAGAGTCCATGCCCTGATGAATTGAGGCAACTCAATATATGGAAGCTGTTTTCTAATGTTTTATCCACTGTGTGTATGTGCTGTAGCTAACACAGTCCTTTGAGTAAAATGACCTTTAAATGACACATAGGACATTAGTTTAGACACATACATCCGTTAGACCTTTAATTTCAATAATAGAACATTGAATGACAACAAGCCATTGGCTATTTCATAAAAGACCAGTCTCGTTGTAGTTATGTTGGACCCGGTGTGATCTGGAGGAAGTGGTACATTGTGTGACGTTCATCTAGTGCCCATGTGTCTGCAAAACAATCAGATTATCCTGATTTAATATGCAGCTATAATCATAACATGCTTTCCTCCACTATTCTGTACAGTACGTCTCACAGTATCCTACAGGGAGCCACAATCCTGGTCCATACATTGTATAATGTTGTATAGTCTGTATCAATACATTACAGACAATCAAATCAATTCAAATGTATTTATATTGCCTTACATCAGCTGATATCTCAGAGTGCTGTACAGAACACCAGCCTTGTTTATGTAGTTGTTGCTGACTGGTGTAAAATGGAGATATCTTCTGTTATGACTATTATGACTCAAAGGCTGCATCTGTTCCTCCTTCCTGGCATGGCCAGGTGGTTTGTGTACTGTACCTGGTAAAAGAAGGGAAATTAATTGATACATTACATAAAACAGCACATCAAATGTTTTTGAACTTGTCTCTCAGCCATAGTGATCATGTTTTTAATGATTCACCCTCATATGATGGTGTCAGACAGACTGTGAGATGTCATATTTGGTCCATTATAATGGCGCCGAAGGAGGACGGCTGACGTTTTACAATCCCGGAACCAATTGTGCTATTATTGATGTTTTTTCACGTTATTTGTTAACGTATTTTGTAACATAATGTTTCTGCCATAATGTTTCTGCCACCGTGTCTTATGACCGAAAGGCGCAGCGTGATATAAATACATTCTTCTATTTATTTATAACGTAACGAAGAATACTTAAACAGACTTACAAAAAACAACAAACGAACGTGAAGCTATACTCGACAAGTGCAGACACAGCAACTTAGTAATGACATAGACATAGACAATAACCCACGAAATACCCAATGAATATGGCTGCCTAAATATGGTTCCCAATCAGAGACAATGATCAACAGCTGCCTCTCATTGAGAACCAATCTAGGAGCCATAGACATACAAACACCTAGACTAGACACTGCCCCATAAACATACAAAACCCCTAGACTATATAAAACACATACCATCCCCCATGTCACACCCTGACCTAACTAAAATAAATAAAGAAAACAAAGATAACTAAGGCCAGGGCGTGACATTCTTGATATCAGGGCAGCGAACTACTCTCCGTACTGGAGGAATCCTTCTTCTTCAACGATCGGACGGGAAGGATTTACTCCAGACACCAGACAAAAGGCCCTCATCCCAATCATTCGCAGGAGGGAAAAAGACGGAGATAATCGATAACAAAATGGACAAACTACAAGCACGTTATATCCTACCAACGGGACATTAAAAACTGTAATATCATATGTTTCACCGAGTCGTGGCTGAACGACGACATGATTAACATTCAGCTGGCAGGTTTTAAGCTTTTTCGCAGGGTAGAAACAGCGGCCTCTGGTAAGACAAGGGGCGACAGGCCTATGTTATATTTGTAAACAACAGCTGGTGCACGAAATATAGGAAGTCTCAAGGTTTTGTAATCTCATGAGTATCTCATGATAAGCTGTAGACCCACAATATTTACCAAGAGAGTTTACATCTATATTTTTCGTAGCTGTCTATATACCACCGCAAACCGTTGCTGGCACTAAGACGGCACTCAATGAGCTGTATACGGTCATAAGCAAAAGGAAAACGCTCTTCCAGAGGCGGCACTCCTAGTGGCCGGGGACTTTAATGCAGGGAAATTCATATCCGTTCTACCTTATCTCTACCAAGCATGATTAAATGTGTAACCAGAGGGAAAAAACTCTAGACCACCTTTACTCTACACACAGAGATGTGTACAAGGCTCTCCCTCACCCTCCATTTGGCAAATATGACCATAATAATATCCTCCTGAATCCTGCTAAAAAGCAAAAACAAAAGCAGGAAGCACCAGTGACTCGGTCAGTAAGAAAGTGGTCAGATGAAGCAGATGCTAAGCTACAGGACTGTTTTGCTAGCACAGACTGGAATATGTTCCGGGTTTCTTCTGATGCCATTGAGGAGTACATCACATCAGTCACTGGCTTCATCAATAAGTGCATCGATGGCGTCATCCAAACAGTGACCGTACGTACATACCCCAACTAGAAACCATGGATTACAGGCAACATCCGCACTGAGCTAAAGGGTAGAGCTGCCGCTTTCAAGGAGCAGGACTCTAATCCGGAAGCTTATAAGAAATCCTGCTATACCCTCTGACAAACCATCAAACAGGCAAAGCGTCAATATAGGACTAACTTTGAATTGTACTACACCGGCCCCGACGCTCGTCGGATGTGGCAGGGCTTGCAAACTATTACAGACTACAAAGGGAAGCACAGCCGCGAGCTGCCCAGTGACACGAACCTACCAGATGACCTAAATTACTTCTATGCTCACTTCAAGGCAAGTAACACTGAGACATGCATGAGAGCACAAGCTGTTCCGGACAACTGTGTGATCACACTCTTCTTAGCCGATGTGAGTAAGACCTTTAAACAGTTCAACATTCACAAGGCCGCAGGGCCAGATGGATTAACAGGATGTGTACTCCGTGTACTCACATCAACACCATTATCCCAGAAACCCTAGACCCACTCCAATTTGCATAACGCCCCAACAGATCCACAGATCTCTATTGAACTCAACACTGCCCTTTCCCACCTGGACAAAAGGACCTATGTGAGAATGCTATTCATTGACTACAGCTCATCATTCAACACCATAGTGCCCTCAAAGCTCATCACTAAGCTAAGGACCCTGGGGCTAAACACCTTCCTCTGCAACTGGATCCTGGACTTCCTGACGGGCCATCCCCGGTTGGTAAGGGTAGGGAACGACACATCCGCCACTTTAATCCTCAACACAGGGGCCCCTCATGGGTGCGTGCTCAGTCCCCTTCTGTACTTGCTGTTCGCTCATGACTGCATGGCCAGGCACGACTCCAACACCATCATCAAGTCAGCGCAATACACAAGGGGTGGAACAGTGGCAAAGGTACCCACAGGACAAACAGAATAATATTAGTCTGAGGAGAGATTAAATAGCATTAATACAACAAAAATAATTCTAAACACACCTTTAGTTTACAAAGTTAAACAGATGTATTTTTCCTTCATAATAACAGTGGTAGGCCTGATCACCGACAACGACGAGACAGCCTATAGGGAGGAGGTCAGAGACCTGGCCGTATGGTGCCAGGACA
>NW_019945953.1:0-7030 GCF_002910315.2 Salvelinus sp. IW2-2015 | reverse complement strand
GGGAGGGTCTTTGGGACCCACCCCCTACAACAGCCGTGAAGCGCGCACGACAAAACCTATTCCCCTCAGGAGACTGAAAAGAATTGGCATGGGTCCTCAGATCCTCAAAAGGTTCTACAGCTGCACCATCGCCTGGATGGCAACTGCTCGGCTTCAGACCGCAAGGCACTGCAGAGGGTAGTTCGTACGGCCCAGCTTCCTGCCATCCAGACCTCTATACAGGCGGTGTCAGAGTAAGGCCATAAAAATTGTCAAAGACTCCACCCTAGTCATAGACTGTTCTCTCTGCTACAGCACGGCAAGCTGTACCGGAGCGCCAAGTCTAGAGCCAAAAGGCTTCTTAACAGCTTCTACCCCCAAGCCATAAGACTCCTGAACAGCTAATCAAAATGCTACCCAGACCCRTCTTTTACGCTGCTGCTACTCTCTGTTTATTATCCATGKATAGTCACTTTAACTCTACCTACATGTACATATTACCTCAATTACCTCGACTAACCGGTGCCCCTGCACATTGACTCTGTACCTGTACCCCCTGTATATAGCCTTGCTTGTTATTTTGCTGCTGCTGTTTAATTATTTAAAAAATTTTACTGATCGATTTTTTACTTAATACTTATTTTTTTTGAAATCTTAACTTATTAAAGCATTGTTGATTAAGGGCTTGTAAGTAAGCATTTCACTGTAAGGTGAAACATTTCACTGTAAGGTGAAACACCTGTTGTATTCGGCGCATGTGACAAATAAAATGTGATTTGATTTGAGATGAGTCTAATATCTACAGTATTGATATTTATAGGCCTATATCTTGTATAATGTACTTCTAATACAAGGATCTCAATAATTCTGTGTGTAAATGTAATTCCTTTAATTTCTGTAGAGTACTAGCCATTCCTCTGGGTCTATTATGATCAGACTACTGCAGTCCATCTCTTCTCTCCTCCCCAACCTTTGACCCTGTCTCTGTATCAATGGTCAACTGGCCTGTTATAGCAGGAGAAGAGTATGAAAGATCACGCTCRATTGGACTGTCTTGAGGACCTCTTTAAACATAGTGATGTCTTCAGCCATTGGTGGAACTATTAAAAATAGACATTATTCCTAAATGAAATTTTATGATTGTTTTACAAGGTATGCCGTTTGATCCGGTGGATTGAAAACCGCACAATAAAGGGTGGATAATGAYCCGCCTACTCAATTGGCTGTTATAGTGTCTTCTTGTGCTGCACAGAGGGAAACGAATGGTCTGCATGTTTAGCTAATGACTAGGGACCGATGGCAGTGGTGATCTTGCTTTTTATTTTCTAATAKAGCACAATAAAGTGATYCTAATACTAGGCCTACCGTTGACAAGGGAAAAGGCTCTCCACTTAAGTAGAGAATGACAATACTCCAAATGCCTCCAGGTTCAAAGAAACAGGCTAGTAGAAATCCGAGTTTATAATGCCTATCTCCTCCCTRGGATGTTCCAACTGATTTAACAGCTGAGTGCCCAATCAGTTCCTTCAATGAAAAACGTGTACTCCTAGGTRCAGAGATAGCACCATATCTAAATAACCTTATCCTATCCTACAGACTCCTGCATCATTTCATTAGACATACAATACCTCCACAAGGATTTACAACAGCAAGTAAAAACAGGAATTTGTGGATCTATAGCTCTGGAACTCTGCTGTATGGTTCCATTCCACTGGCTGTTCTCTCAGTGTGTGCATCCCAAATGMCACCKTATTCCCTATGAAGTGCACTACTTTTGACCAGGGCCCATAGGGCACACATTTGGGATGCAGGCCAGCGACTAGGCTCTGCTGAATGGGCAGCCATTACAGAACAGAGGTCTCTCCTCTTGTCTTGGCTCTGTGAAGTTGACTCATTAGCATATGAAGTAGGGTGATTAATAAGGGCCGTTCTAATTGATAGAGTATAATTAGACTGTCCAAAGCAGCACGGGGAAAAGGAAAACCTGAAGAATTTGGCTGCAGGAGAAATGATGTCTCTTTGTGAGAACATGTTTGATATGTTAGTACTTTTCTCCCTTATTTAAAGGTGGTAGATAAGTGCTATTCATTGGGGCTTTCTCTTTCTCGTACTACCCTTAGAACTCTTCATTTGGGAGATTATTCGCAAAGATGGACCGCTTATTGACTTTGAAGTACCCCACACTACCATACGTTTAAGGGAAAGTTAAGGTTGACAATAGCCGAGAAGCAAAAGAAATGTGTGTGTGTGTGTGTGTGTGTGTGTGTGTGTGTGTGTGTGTGTGTGTGTGTGTGTGTGTGTGTGTGTGTGTGTGTGTGTGTGTGTGTGTGTGTGTGTGTGTGTGTGTGTGTGTGTGTGTGTGGGGTGTGTGTAGGTGTGTGTGCACTAATGGCATTTTCTAAGTGTGGATACACTTTGCAAATCAGAGGGTAGATCAAGGCTGGTATTATCTCTAAAGCCAGAATGATCCTGTTTTTATTATCTGACACTTTTAATCCAGTCGATCGAGAGAGCACGGATCATCAGAGCTACAATAATGTGATGTAGCAATACCATTACATCACATCTTCAGAACAAGCAGAAGAAAAGTGCCATGGGCCTGTCATGCAAATAATGTCCCCGCAAATAGTGTCCCCTCTACGTCACAATGGGATTCGATAAACTATTAGCGTCCGTTGCTATATCAATGTGTGATGACCTAATGATTATATTTTGGAGATCATTACAGCCTAAATTACGTTATTTCTATCATCGCTTTGCAAACAAGGCTGATTGTCCGGGGACTATTGGCATGACAGGCCCTAAACTGTTCCTCCTCACAGAACGGATCGGATCAGAACAGAATAGCACAGAACAGCACACAGCTCAGCGGAGCTTTCATCACCTGCACTTATCTTCCCGTCGTCCTGGCAACAGAGTAACCGAATCTGCCATTTGACTGGGCGAATTAGTAGCTTTTTTTCTGTGATTTCCATGTAATGAGGTGGAGGGAGAAGGATAAGGGTAGGTGGGTGAAGTAAGGGAGGGAATGGAATTATGGTGAGATAGAGGGGAGGAAAGGAGTAGACTTGTCTTAAGCACTCAGCTTCAAGTGCACTGCTTCTCAGAGGAAGACAGGGTTCTTACCTGTGATGGATGGCCATGTGATCAATTACAGTGGATTTGTCATGTGCAGCCAGCACTCATTTCATAAAGGCATTACTGGACTGTATGTGACAGAGGGGAAATGGACCCGTGGCTCGCTTCCTCAAACATCTCCTTGATTGGTTTACGCTGACGTGCTGCGAATGGAACTTGCCCTGAGAGGACCTTCAATCTCTCTATATATTGTAGACCCCTACTTTTCTTCTAGAAGAATCTCCCTCTCCTCTCTTCACCTTGGATTTATTTTCAGCATATTTTAGAACAAATTGCCGTACTTTGTGTAACCTCACTCCATGTTTTCAAGCATGCACTCCTTTTCAGTTGACACGGTTAGCCCTGTCCATTCATCACTAGCTACTGTTCACTACAGACAGAATGGCTTACTATCAGTTCATATTTACATTACTACAGACAGAATGGACTACACAGTTCACATTCACTAGATACATTCACTACAGACAGAATGACTACAAGATAACTCACTATATCAGCAAGATACTTACAGACAATGGACTACAGACAGATAATATATATCACGATACATCATCAACTAGTCTTATCATAGTCTTCACTACAGACAAATCGACAGTCTACAATCACTATTCATTCACATACCAAATGACTACAGACAGAATCTACTAATTCAGTTAAAGATGTAACATTCACTACAGACAGAATGGACTACAGACAGAATAACTCACTATATCAGTTAAGATGTAACATTCACTACAGACAGAATGGACTACAGACAGAATAACTCACTATATCAGTTAAGATGTAACATTCACTACAGACAGAATGGACTACAGACAGAATAACTCACTATATCAGTTAAGATGTAACATTCAATAATTTAAAAAGTGTTTCCTCATCCCCGTTGCTATGACGAGGATAGTGTATCCTTCCCCACACACACACACACACACACACACACACACACACACACACACACACACACACACACACACACACACACACACACACACACACACACACCACCACAACAACACACACACACACACACACACACACACACACACACACACACACACACAGTCCTGATGGTGTTTTACCAGTCTGCTAGTGTAACTGTACCCCACCTATCATCAGCAGCACAGCAAGTCCACAGCCCCGCTTTGATCAAACTAACACATACATTAGCTATGTGGCGGACAGGCGATACTTCAATAACATGCAACTCTTCTGTTCAATGGAAATCTTGTCAGTTTGGAGCACGGTGTAAAAACCCAGGAGAGGCCTATGTCATATCTCAGTAATATGTAACCATATCATATGTGACATATATGACTAACATGTCAGATCAGGTGACGTATAACTGCAATGGTTAAATGTCACTATTTTTTAACATATTTTAATGAGACATGTTTGTACTAGAGAATGTCTTCAAGCTAGCTTCCGAAGCTGATTTTCTTTTATATATATATATATATGTACCATTAGCTGTTCCTATATGGTGATGAGGTGGAACACTGTTTTAAATAAATTAGCCTCTATCTCCCGGGGGGCGACGCTGCATCTAGATGTAAARGACATGGTCGACACTGGGAGAGATGTCTAATACACCAGCCCTCTCTCTCACTGCTAAGTATCTGGACTCTAATGTACAGTATAGAGTTTTATATAGATATCATTAGCCAAGCATGGCAAAATTATTTGGTTTTAAATGTCTCACTCCTTAATGACATATAGTCACACAGCCAATCAGAATGGATGTAGAGAATCTGGGTCGCGTCTGAAATGGCACCCTTTTTCCTATTTATACATCGGGTGGGTCTAATCCTGGATGCTGATTGTTTAAAACCGCATTCCAGCTGGTGTCTATTCCACAAGTTACCACAGGCTAAAGCTATGAYGTTGAAATGCCTATTTACTCTGTTCCATATCACTGCGCAATCCACTATCTCATCAGCCCAGCCAGTCAATTTATAAACATGATCTCCACTATAAAAAGCATCTAGACATTATCCCCCATTTCTTTTAGACTAACACTTGGTTTTCAACAGCGAAGATTTGTATAAACCTTGCTGTCTGTCTCTCAGACATTTGCAAAAAAAGAATACATCTCCAGCTAAATCTCGATCTCCAGCTGTCCCATTGCAATGAACGTGTCGGGAGTCAGGACGAGACAGACAGACAGMTTTTCTCAGCCAGAAATCATGAATCAGCTGGCATCATTTTTATGAATATATACTACGAAATGTCAATAGAAAAAAAGGAATGCAGCTAGTTTGCAGTCTTTCCAGCTTCAGTTTGAAGTGATTGTGTTAGCTGTGTTGTTGGCTAGCTCCTCTGAACAAAAGTGTCCTGATGAGAGCACATTTTCTATGCCAGGCGAAATTGCGCATCATTAGCTCATTTTTATGAATGTATCCAAATAAATGTCACCAGAAAACAGCTTAAACAAATGCAAATCAAATGCAAATGCAGCTACTTTGCTGTTATTCTGGCTTCACTATTTGACGTGACTTTAAGTTAGCCGTAGTTGGCTAGCTAGCAAGCAAGGGATAAGAATGTTGCCAGCAAGTATGGCAATGGAACATTTAGAATGAATGACTGGGTAGGGCTGGGCGATAAATCAATATCAATAATTATTGAGGTAATTACATCCCTCAATAACGATATAAAATGTTTAGATCATTTTCGATAATGTCGATATAGAAAAATGAGTACAGCAGTCCATTTCACCTCTGTGAAGCAGCAGGAACGTACGGAGAAGTGACAATATGCACGTGGCGAGGTATACGCCCACAAAAAAACACTTAGCACCTCGAGTGATGGAGTTGCCACTATTAACCACGAAAAAAAAAAATGCAAAAACAGTGCAGGGATAGCCATGGAGAAGGAGCAGCTTCCAACGAAGAAATTATTGATAAAAAGGGTAAACTGTTTCAGTAATTTGGAAGTGGTTTGGCTTTTTGAAGTCCGACAAAGAGCAGAGCAATGTTCGGTGCAAATTGTGCCGTAGACAGGTGGCTACGTAGTCTGGTAATACGACAAACCTCTTTCAACATCTGAAGCAGAATCACTCTTTGGAACTTGCAGGAAGTTTGATGTTGCGCCACGGTATTGATAAATTCCCCTCAAGCACCAGCCAATCTAGGAATGTTTGCCCGAAGCAGTCAACACTGACAGCGTTTATGCCCTACAAGCAAACATCAAAAGACAAAGACATCACAAATGCTATTAAGCATTGCATTGCTAAGGCCATGCTACCAATTAGCACAGTCGAAAAAGGAGAGTTTCAAGAGGCTTATCAATTGAATTGACCCCAATTGACCCCTGGCCGCAAACATGGAACCATGTTCCTTCAAGTATAATTGTATGTGTAGCTCACATAATTAAAAAAAATATATAACCTTTATTTAACTAGGCAAGTCAGTTAAGAACAACTTCTTATTTTCAATGACGGCCTATCGGGAACACTGCCTTTGCAGGGGTAGAACGACAGAATTTTACCTTGTCAGCTCGGTGATTCGATCTAGCAACCTTTCGGTTACTGGCCCAACACTCTAACCATGGTGTGTTCAGGCATTCTTGAGTTTAAAGCAGATATGCACCTTTTAAAGATATACTTCTCCTTAATGCAACCGTTCTGTCAGATTTCAAAAAAGCTTTACGGAAAAAGCACACCATGCAATAATCTGAGTACAGCACTCAGGCACCAAAACAAGCCATACCAGATACCCGCCATGTTGTGGAGTCAACAAAAGTCAGAAATAGCATTATAAATATTCACTTACCTTTGATGATCTTCATCAGAATGCACTCCCAGGAATCCCAGTTCCACAATAAATGTTGTTTTGTTTGATAAAGTCCATCATTATGTCCAAATACCTCCTTTTGTTTGCGCGTTTAGTTCACAAATCCAAATTCATGAGGCCGGCAG
>NW_019945952.1:47064-53949 GCF_002910315.2 Salvelinus sp. IW2-2015 | reverse complement strand
GGTTGACAGTATCCTAGTGTTTAGAGAACTGAGAAGTAGAGAGACCACTGTCAATCAAAACATCTGGCTGTGCTTCATTCAAAACCCCTTATTCTATTGTCTGTCATTATGTTATATTATATTATATTATTCAGATCATCCACTCAGTTAATAGTGTTAATGATACTTTTTGTTGTGTACAATTATTGAATGGTTAGACTATATCTCTGTATTCACAGTTTAATCCCAAAGAGACCAGGAGACCAAAAGGAGCTTCAACACTGCATCCGCTTCATCCAGTCATAGTAAACAACCTGTCCTGTCTGTCTGTCTGTCTGGTTGTTTTGCTATCAAGTAATTAAAAAAATACTTACAACTCTATGCACAAGGACTACTTTAAAACTTCTCTTGCTATGGACCCGTTTACGGGATCACTTCCGAAACAACCCCTAGAATTCAGGCCCAAAGGCATAAATATTACTAAAAATATTTATATCATGCAATTAACAAGTGAAATTTATACCAAAACACAGCCTAGCTGTTGTAATCTACATATGTGTCAGGAGTTGCAATTACTTTACACGAAAGAAATCAAGCTTTGTAGTGTAGCTTTCATGCTACAACAGCTAGCCCCAAACTAGCATGGTCAAGAAATCAGAAAACAATAAAGATTAATCGCGTTACCTTAGATAATCTTTGGTGTTTCACTCACGAGACTTCCCATACCATAAATGCTCTTTTTTCAAAATAACTTTTATAAACAAAAAACGCTATTTGGTTGCCGTTATTGTGGAAGAAAACTACAGCCTCGTTTCGTCCTGAAAGAAAAGATTAGAAAATCCAAGCGTATTTCAGATTAAAAATATTACAAAAATATTTGTTATATCAGCAATCACAACAGTGAAATTATACCAAAACACAGTTTAGCTTGTTTGTTAATCCACCTATCGGTCAATTTCTAAAATATACTTTACGCGAAAGAAATCCCAATTTTGGAGAGTAGCTATTCAATGCTACAACAGCTAGCCCCAAATAGCATTGGTCACGAAGTCAGAAAAGCAATAAAATAATTCGCTTACCTTAGATACTCTTCGATTTTCACTCACGATACTCCCAGTTACACAATAAATTTTATTTTTGTTACGATAAAGATTTACTTCATTAACCTTCCGCCCCTGGTTCCGCTAGCGGAACCACAACATTCCGCTGAGACACCTGACTACCTTTGAAAAATCTCATACAATTTTCAAATAAAAGCCGAGACTATGTCTAAAGTGGTCACAGCCCGAAGAGCCATTGAAAGAATTGGTGATACCCCTTAAATGGAGGATAGGCGGGCCAGGAAACAGATTTTTTTTTTAAATCACTTCTGGGTTAGATTTTCTTTCAGTTTTGCATGCAGAATAAGTTATTGTTATACTACAAACAATGTTTGACAGTTCTTGGGAACTTTGATGTTTTCTTCCAATTCTGTACATAATGCTTATTCTACGATCTGGCCAACGAAAATGTCGTTTACGTTGGGCACGGATTAAAAAAAAAAATTATAATAATTCTGACCCCTAGCAGCTAAGAGGTTAATTTACTGCCTCCAAAACCCGATCCGGGAGCACCCCCCCCCCCCCCCCCCCCCCCACTGACTAGCATAGCTAGCATAGCGTCACAAGTAAATTGTGCATCTAAATATCATTTAAAAAAATCCCAAAACAAGGTTCCAACAACCAGATGAAAGATACACTTCTTGTGATCTAGCCACCAGGTCTGATTTTTAATTTTTACAGGAAGACACAATATTTGTAAATCTATTAGCTACCACGTTAGCAAAGACACCATTTACTCCACTATTTTTTCCCTCATCACTAGCTATCACCAATGACCAAATTAGAAATAATAGCCACTAACCAAGAAAAAACCTTCATCAGTACAGTCTGATAACATATTTATTGGTATGCATAGGTTTGTTAGGAAAAATGTGCATATTCAGTATTAACATCCATTAGTTGCCATTGCAGCCCCATCACAATCTCCCCAAAGCGACTAGAATAACTACGAGAGCAACGTGTATTACCATTACTCATCATAAGACATTTCAAAAAAATAGACAAAGCATAGCCAATGGAAAGACACGATCTTGTGGGAATCTCGACATATCATATTTTCTAAAAGCGTTTTACAGCGAAAACACAAAAATCGTTATATAGCATACCACATGTGCAACGTTACCCCACATGAATTCAGGCAAGGGAGAGTAACGTTATCATCACCAAAAATATATTAATTTTTTCACTAAGCCTTCTCAGAATCTCTTCGATTGACACTCCTTAACATCATATTAAACATACATATAGAGTTTGTTCGAAATTGTGATATTAAGCCACAAAAAAACGTGGTTATACAATGAGAATAGTAGCCAAAACTGCCTGAAAAAGTCGGCGCCATCTTTGAAGGTAATCTAGTCTATCGATAACTAATTCATAAACTTTGACTAAAAAACAGGGTGCAGAATCGAAAGACAAATTAGTTTCTAATGCAACCGCTGAATACATTTCTAAAATTAGCCTTACTGTGCAATACCGCATCCGCCAAGCGAATACACAAAACAAAATGCAATATGGTTTAACATTTTTCACAGAACAGCATTAATCATCATAAAATATTCTTACTGTGAGCTGTTCTTCCATCAAATCTTGATCAATCTATCCTTTCTCCGGTCTAATCGTCTTGTTTGGTCGAAAATGTCCCTTGTCCCGTCGAAATGCACTAACGTTCGGTATTTACAGGAAAAGGCCAGTCATGGAAGGACGTCACAAAGAAATGCCTCAAAATCGCACTAAACGGATATAAATGCTATTTCAAAACGGTTTAAATTAACCTACCTATGATGTTTTTACACCTATAACAGTAAAAAACATGGACCGCATATATTACTGGCTAAACCAAGGCTTGGAAAGAGCCAGTCCGATGTCCATTGTGCGTCAGCGCAGGGGTCCAAAAGAAAGCTCCATCCAGTCTTGGTGTTATACAGCCCTGATGCGCAATCGACTCCATTCAAATTGTCACCACTTATGACATCTAGAGGAAGCTAGGCAGGTTTGATTCCTATTAGCATTCACAGGACATAAAACCTGACTTGGGACCAGAGCCAAGATTTCTGAAATCTCACTTCCCTGTCAGAAAATGCATGTGAATGAGTCTGTTCCACCAGAGAACATAATTCCACGGTATAGAACGAGAGATGTGCTATCCAATAATAACAATATATGCATATTGTACGAGCAAATGATACTGCAGTTTAATTTGGCAGTCAACAAACAAAAAAGTTGCTAACAGCTCCCCATATTGACAAAAGGTTTTAAACAATACACAATTTAAGCATATTTACTGAAGGAACAGTGCAATGCACGTTTAAGACACCAAGAGGTGCCTGCAGGATAAACAAACACTTCTGCAATCCTCTGCCGTCTTCTAGACCAAAGAGTTGGACTCTGCAGTAAAAACACCATTGAATCCTCTGGTCTTCTAGAACCAAGAGGGTGTCCTGCAGGTAACAAGCACACCACGAATCCTCTCGTCTTCTAAACCAAAGAGGGTGTCCTGCAGTAAACAAACCACTGAATCCTCTGTCTTCTAGAACCAAGAGGGTGAGCCTGCAGGTAAACAAGACACCACTGAATCCTCTGGTCTTCTAGAAACCAAGGGTGGCCTGCAGTAAAAGACACACTGAATGCCTCTGCATGCTTCTATTAGGGGACAGGAGTTTTCCTGGCTACGTCTCCTGCAGTAAAAACGTTGTCTCTGTTATATTAATGCTCACAGAGTGAGTCCATGTAACTTATGTGACTGTTAGTACCATTTTACTGACTATGTATGCTTAATGGATGTCACCCAATAGCAAAGTGTCAACAAGAAAAATCATATTCTAATACCATCTCATTAGAGGACCATTTCCCCCATTAGTTTGGATGTCAGACCTGCGATTCATCTTGATTTCCAGACCACTTTGAAAGATATTAACAACTTACCAAGTGACTGTGATGAATTTATTAATTGAGTAAATGGACCTGGAATCCATTCATTTCTATGAACATGCGTATATGTGTTTACAGTAATGTTAAACTGATATTAAAATTGACAACTCCATAGTCAGGACCAGGTCAGGGGATCATCTCGCTCCCAGCATCCCCTGGGACATACTGATCACATCAGCTGACCTGATGCAGAGGTGGACCAGTGATGTTCTTCCTCTCAGTGTGAGATTTGCCTTCCATTTGACACACCTTAACTGATAATCACAACGTTACAGGCTTATGCACGGGAAACAGAACCTGCTTAAATAATTTGAATATGTAATAAGGCAGTGTCTGATTGAGTTGTTGTAATGGAAACCAATCGAAACATCCTAAAAGTACAAACAAAACCCCCCACCTGGAGGACTAAGGAAATGCTTCAAAGTATTTTAGATTTCAAATAGTATTGAATACCAGGGTCGTATTCTCGTTCAGAAACACTGTAGCAAAACATTTAGCAACATAATTATTTTAGTCAGTTAGTCCCTCCGTGTTTTCAGTCTCTTTCTTCAGTTTGGTGGCCTCTGAAATGATTCAGGTCTCTGTGGAAGCATCAATGTAAATCACCTTTATATGCATTTATATGAAAACACAAGAGCTATCTTTAAAAACCTCTATGCTGCAGGTCCATAGTGGATGTTGCATGTGTCATCGCTCAACGGTCAGAAACCACTCCATGAGGTGTATGACCCGACGTCACAGTGGGTTGTGCTTAAGCCAACACCGTGCAGCTTTGCATTTGCAGAGAACACCAAGATTGGAAATTCGACCACTCGCGCCCTGTGCTCTTCACAGATAGAAAGCGCACACTGAGCACATGAGCACATGTTGACAGACGTTGACCGAGTGGAGGACGCCGTGAAACGTTTCTGCTGGCCTGCAAATCCTCCAGCATAACCGGTCTTGGCGTTGGTCAGTCATGTGGGGTGCATTTCATTGTGGTGGCCGCACAGCCCTCATGTGCTCGCCCAAGTAGCCTGGACTCCATTAGGATACCGAATGGATCCTCAAAGCCCTTGTGAGGACATAGGCTGACCACATGACTTTGTGGCCTGCTGAAGGTCCAAGTTGCAGGCATCTGCATGCTACTCCTTCACAAAGGCGGAGGTAGCGGGCCTGCTGGGGTGTGCCCTCCTACGCCTCCTCCATCGCTCCTGATGCTACTGCCTGTCTCCTGTAGCGCCTCCATCGCGTTGACACTACTGACAGACACAGCAACCTTCTTGCACAGATCTTGCATTGATGTCCACCTGGATTGAGCTGCACTACCTGAGCCACCTGGTTGGTTTGTAGGACTCTGCATCACTGAGTGAAGCAGCCCCAGCATTCAAAAGTGACCAGAAACATCAGCAGGAAGATAGAACTGAGGAATGTTGTGTCCACCGGCAGACCATATTTATTGGGGGTCTTGTAATTGCCTACTAAGTTCCACTGTTGTCTATTCCATTGACAACGAGCATGTGGAAATTATTGTCAATCAGTGTTCGTGTGATTGACATGAGTTACATTGTGTTGTTTAACGTGTTCCCGTTTATTTGTTTGAGCGTGGATATATGAAACACTAGGAAATAGCACATTTAACTGGCGCTTAACACATTTCATTTACAGTTCCTGACCTGTCTTTCTGTCTAGTTTTGTATGTGTTAGGTGGTCAGCGACGTGAGTTTGGGTGGCAGTCTAATGTTTTCCTGTTTCTATGTGTTAATGGGTACCTAATACGGTTCTCAATTAGAGGCAGGTGGTTTTCATCTCCTCTGATTGAGAATCATATTAAGGTAGGTGGTGTCACATTGTTTGTTTGTGGGTGGTTGTCTTCCGTGTCTGTGTCTATGTTACACCATACGGGACTGTTTCGTTCGTTTGTTTGTAGTAAGTACTTGTTCGTTCGTTCTTCGTGTTACATGTAAGTTCGTGGTCCAAGTCTGTCTACATTCGTTTTGTTATTTTGTTTAGTTTCAAGTATAGTTAGTTTTGTCTTGTTTAATAAATTCATTATGTCATTTCACCACGCTGCGTATTGGTCATCCGATCCATCTCTCCTCTCCTCGTCAGAGGAGGAGGAATATGACGACTATCGTTACAATTCTGCACTTGAAATTGCGGCAAATGCTTAATAAATTAGAATTAGACATAATTAAAATGGGGTGAAATTGGGAAATTACATAATACCTTAAGTTATTACATTATAATGAGTTATTACAGTAATTATTGGTTATTACATTATAATATGCAGTATGCCTGTCGGGCCCTTCACTCCTATTGCCACTGACAAGGGGCCAATGTGTTACTAGAGGCAGGACTGATAAACTAATGACTGTCTCATGTTGAAAGTCCAAGTCAGTATCATGCATTTACTGCTCAAGTTATTCCATATACTTTGACTAGTCTAGTCATTCAATACATGTTTTTGTGTATTGTACCTTGACTAATCAAATTCTTCCATGTATTAAAACAACAGTTTGGTGTGTTATTAATTGATCAAGTCATTCTGTACATTTCACCTTTTTTATTTACAATATTAACCTGACATCATTCCATAAAAAACGTTCTCTGTCAGATCCATCATCCCTTCTGTTTAGCCAGATAATACTTCCTGCTGACCAGCCAATCACATCAAAGTGCTCTTTGCTGCCTGGTGTGCTCTCTCGGGAGGCCATCCCTATGATCAAAAGACCTTGAAAAAACATAAATACAACAACTCAATTTTGCTCACTGGGATCCTTCCAAATCTCCTTTAGTTGAACTTGAGCGAAGCCTGGGCATCGAAGGATACCGCTGTGGAGCCCTGGTTGGTGGTGATCAGGGGTCAATGCTGTTTCACTGGGTGTCCAAGGCAACC
>NW_019945952.1:45208-46864 GCF_002910315.2 Salvelinus sp. IW2-2015 | reverse complement strand
TTTCACATTGACGTTGCCACAGGATCCTGGATGGTACTTCCTGAATGAGAAGAATCAGAGGGGGTTGGTTAGGTTGGAAATGTCATTACATGTTATCAGCTGTAACATTGTCTCAACAGTGATGAATACCAAGTGCTGTACAGGACTTACAACCCATTCAGATAGTACTGAAGCTTTGTGATGGGAAGATGTGGCTGTTACTGCAGTGGTGTGGAGGCTGCATTGTGGGACCTGGTGGACTGACAGAGTTGGTGGGATGAGATGGAGTAGTCTGGAGGTCAAAACATGATGAACAAACAAAACAAAAAAAGCATCAGAAATACTGATTTAACTGTTAAAGTCTCAAATATATGTCAGGAAACTTTAGACAGTTTATTATGATAAAACATTTACAACAGGTATAACTGGGTCAGATGGATTAGACTGAATAAAAGTATGGTTGACACCAATGCAATGTGTAGAGCAGTTGTGATCCTTGTTGGCAGTGGAAGCTGGAACACACATCACCCCAATCATCACACCTACAGAACATTCTGCTGTTTGTGTCACGGTCATTTAGTCTGTCTGGGAGCAAGACATCCTGGTCCGCGACGGGGCTGGTTTTCTTTTTGTAATCCGTGATTGACTGTAGACCCTGCCACATACCTCTTGTGTCTGAGCTGTTGAATTGCGACGCTACTTTGTCTCTATACTGGCACTTAGCTTGTTTGATTGCCTTGGAGTGAATAGCTACACTGTTTGTATTCGGTCATGTTTCCGGTCACCTTGCCTTGGTTAAAAGCAGTGGTTCGTGCTTTCATTTTCGTGCGAATGCTGCCATCAATCCACGGTTTCTGGTTTGGGAATGTTTTAATAGTTGCTGTGGGTACGACATCGTCAATACACTTTCTAGTTAACTCGCTCACCGAATCAGCGCATTCGTCAATGTTGTTGTTGGATGCAATGCGGAACATATCCCAATCCACGTCATCGAAGCAGTCTTGAAGTGTGGAGTCAGATTGGTCGGACCAGCGTTGAACAGACCTGAGCGTGGGAGCTTGCTGTTTAAGTTTCTGTTTGTAGGCTGGAAGCAACAAAATGGAGTCGTGGCCAGCTTTTCCGAAAGGAGGGCGGGGGAGGGCCTTATATGCGTCGCTGAAGTTAGTATAACAATGATCCAAGGTTACCAGCCCTGGTAGCACAATCGATATGCTGATTGAATTTAGGGAGTTTTGTTTTTTATGCAAGAGTCTATGCTGTCCGGGTCTGGGTCAGTCTGTTATAATCTGGAGCTATTCTCCTGTCTTATCCGGTGTCCTGTTGTGAATTTATGTATGCTCTCTCTCTCGCTTTTTCTTTCTTCTCTTTCTCCGGAGGAGGACCTGAGCCCTACGGGCCCCACTCAGCGACTACCTGCCTGAATGACTCCTTGCTGTCCCCAGTGCCACCTGGCCGCTGCTGCTGCTCCGTTTCAACTGTTCTGCTGCTGGCTATGGAACCCTGACCTTTTCACAGGATGTGCTACCTGTCCAGACCTGCTGTTTTCAACTCTCTAGAGATACTTCTGAATGATCGGCTTATGAAAAGCCAACTGACATTTACTCTAGGTGCTGACCTGGTGCACCCTCGACAAACACACTGTGATTATATTTTTTGACCCTGCTGGGCATTATTAAG
>NW_019945952.1:40609-42794 GCF_002910315.2 Salvelinus sp. IW2-2015 | reverse complement strand
CATCTATTAACATTTGATCATCTTGGCCATGTTCTGTTATAATCTCCACCCGGCACAGCCAGAGGAGGACTGGCCACCCCTCATAGCCTGGTTCCTCTCCAGGTTTCTTCCTAGGTTCTGGCCTTTCTAGGAAGTTTTTCCTAGCCACCGTGCTTCTACACCTGCATTGCTTGCTGTTTGGGGTTTTAGGCTGGGTTTCTGTTCAGCACTTTGTGACATCAGCTGATGTAAGAAGGGTTTTATAAAATAAATTTGATTGATTGATTGATGAGAGGAAGTGAGCATTTCACATATTAAGCTACAGAATGAATTGTACATTTTATGGTGACTTTAAATTCAGTTTTAGACCAAGTTTTTTTTCCGTTTTGGTACTATTTTTTGAAGTATGTGGTACATTTTCAAAACCAAACTGGTCACACTTATAACACAGCCAGTCCTAAACTCAAAACCTGTCATTGTGCATTAATTTGGATTGTAAACATCTCTCACCACACAACCATGAATTTAAAATATGAGTTTATTTTGAAATATAATGAACACATTGGTTTAATCACCAAAACAACATAGTGATATATTTTCAATGTAGTCGTTTTAACTACCAGTTAATCGAATAGCAATCATTGCATCCTGACAGACAGGATCTGCAGAGAGGATTGGGAGAAACTCCCCAAATACAGGTGTGCCGAGCTTGTAGCATCATACCCAAAAAGACTGAAGGCTGTAATCGCTGCCAAATGTGCTTCAACAATGAACTGAGTGAAGGGTCTGAATACTTAGGTAAATGTGATATTTCAGTTTTTGCTTTGTCATTAAGGGTATTCTGTGTATGCTCTGGCTAGTACCACTGCTCTGGCTAGTACCACTGCTCTGGCTAGTACCACTGCTCTGGCTAGTACCACTGCTCTGGCTAGTACCACTGCTCTGAGGAGAGAGATTTAATGCAAGAGTCTATGTGTCCGGGTCTTGGGTCAGTCTGTTATATCTGGAGTATTTCTCCTGTCTTATCCGGTGTCCTGTGTGAATTTATGTATGCTCTCTCTCTCTCGCTTTTTCTTTCTCTCTTTCTCTCGGAGGAGGACCTGAGCCCTAGGGCCCACCTCAGGACTACCTGGCCTGATGACTCCTTGCTGTCCCCAGTCCACCTGGCTCGCTGCTGCTGCTCCAGTTTCAACTGTTCTGCCTGTGGCTATGGAACCCTGACCTGTTCACAGGATGTGCTACCTGTCCCAGACCTGCTGTTTTCAACTCTCTAGAGATATCTGAATGATCGGCTATGAAAAGCCAACTGACATTTACTCCTGGGTGCTGACCTGTTGCACCCTCGACAACCACTGTGATTATTATTTTTTGACCCTGCTGGGCATCTATTAACATTTGATCATCTTGGCATGTTCTGTTATAATCTCCACCCGGCACAGCCAGAGGAGGACTGGCCACCCCTCATAGCCTGGTTCCTCTCCAGGTTTCTTCCTAGGTTCTGGCCTTTCTAGGAAGTTTTTCCTAGCCACCGTGCTTTCTACACCTGCATTGCTTGCTGTTTGGGGTTTTAGGCTGGGTTTCTGTTCAGCACTTTGTGACATCAGCTGATGTAAGAAGGGTTTTATAAATAAATTTGATTGATTGATTGATGAGAGGAAGTGAGCATTTCACATATTAAGCTACAGAATGAATTGTACATTTTATGGTGACTTTAAATTCAGTTTTAGACCAAGTTTTTTTTCCGTTTTGGTACTATTTTTTGAAGTATGTGGTACATTTTCAAACCAAACTGGTCACACTTATAACACAGCCAGTCCTAAACTCAAAACCTGTCATTGTGCATTAATTTGGATTGTAACATCTCTCACCACACAACCATGAATTTAAAATATGAGTTTATTTTGAAATATAATGAACACATTGGTTTAATCACCAAAACAACATAGTGATATATTTTCAATGTAGTCGTTTTAACTACCAGTTAATCGAATAGCAATCATTGCATCCTGACAGACAGGATCTGCAGAGAGGATTGGGAGAAACTCCCCAAATACAGGTGTGCCGAGCTTGTAGCATCATACCAAAAAAGACTGAAGGCTGTAATCGCTGCCAAATGTGCTTCAACAATGAACTGAGTGAAGGGTCTGAATACTTAGGTAAATGTGATATTTCAGTTTTTGCTTTGTCATTAAGGGTATTCTGTGTA
>NW_019945952.1:20191-37605 GCF_002910315.2 Salvelinus sp. IW2-2015 | reverse complement strand
CTGCTCTGGCTAGTACCACTGCTCTGGCTAGTACCACTGCTCTGGCTAGTACCACTGCTCTGGCTAGTACCACTGCTCTGTCTAGTACCACTGCTCTGTCTAGTACCACTGCTCTGTCTAGTATCTACTCTTTATTAAGATTTACTTATCGGCCTCAAAGTAAAGGTTAATAAAGAGCAGTGAAACTAACCAGAGCAGTTATTCAACTGTTACCAGGGACCTGCAACAAAGATAGCTCAGATGTCCGAGTGCCTTTTGAATTTTTGAACAACAAGGTGAATATGACTTGCCTAGTTAAATAAAGGTTAAATACATAAAAGAAAATGACACCCTAAACCCTGAACAAGTTGAAAACCATTATGTTACCTCGTGGGCAGCCGTGTGTCTTGGGACTGGGTTGACTCTTGGGCACAAAAACTTGTCATTCCTTAAAGTTCCCCTCTGTTCTCTGTCTGCGCTCCCTCTCCTGGCTGCCTCCTCCTAGCACGAGGAGAGAGAGAATGGAAATATTTAGCAAATGGCAAAGCAACAAAACATTTAATTAGTTTTCCTCTTATTCAGTTCTTACAGTTTACGGTTCTGAGAAAATATCTGAATAATTCCACAAGGCTACTGTGGATTTACCACTCTCTGTATTTTCTCCAGGTTCTTCCTGTAACGGTTGTCGTCTGGAGGAGAAGAGGAGCAAGGTGCAGCGTGGTAAGTGTTCATTCTATTTAATTAAAATATGAAACACTTGACAAAACCACAAACACGACAAACGCACAGTCCTGAAAGGTGAAACAAACACTAAACAGGAAACAACCACTCACAAACACAGGTGGGAACAGGCTACCTAAGTATGATTCTCAAACAGAGACAACGATAGACAGCTGCCTCTGATTGAGAACCATACCCGGCCAAATACACAGAAATACAACACTAGGACAACATAGAACACCAGACATAGAATGCCCATCCAAACTCACGTAACATTTTCCCTGTATTTTCTCCAGGTTCTTCCTCCGTAACCACTCTCTGTATTTTCTCCAGGTTCTTCCTCCGTAACCACTCTCTGTATTTTCTCCAGGTTCTACCTCCGTAACCTCTCTCTGTATTTCCTCCAGGTTCTTCCTCCGTAACCACTCTCTGTATATTCTCCAGGTTCTTTCTCCGTAACCACTCTCTGTATTTTCTCCAGGTTCTTCCTCCGTAACCACCTGTCAGAGACGGACCAAGGCGCAGCGAAGGTTGAGTTCCACATCATTTATTAATAGTGAAACTTAGCAAAAACAAAACAATAAACAATAAACTAACAACGAAACGTGACTACGTGGTGCACATGCACAAACACAAAACAATATCCCACACCCTAGGTGGGAACAATGGAGACTTAAGTATGATCCCCAATCAGAGACAACGATAATCAGCTCACCAACACTATGAAACCCAGAACACAACATAGACATACTGATAATGGAATGTATATGTTTAAATTAATGATTAGAATATTCCACCCTGAAACCATATAATTGTATGAAATTGATTAGAATCATGAAATTATTCTAATGATGTGTGTAGTTTTAGTCAGTACAATTATATATCTGTGAGTGTAGTTTTAGTCAGTAAAATGATATATATGTGAGTGTAGTTTTAGTCAGAATTAGGGTAAAACAATATATCTGTACAATATGTCTTTATAGTATCTCAGACCGTCTGAGCTAAATTCGGTGCCGACCTGACTAGAGATTTGGGAGAGGACAGGTAGGACTTCAAGGTCTCAAGGTCTCCCTAATCTTTGTCGGCTGGGTAGTGATACAGTATGTGCGTAGGATACCTACTGTTTGTGTGTGAATGTAAGTGCGTAAGGAGCCAGTATAAAATGAATGGTTTTGTACAACGGATTAGCGCTCTCGTGAATAAACAATTTGACTATCATAGCTGGGCCTCCGTCTGTTTCATTCAACCAGTATCTTACACATTCTGGGTTGCAGACTGAGTAGTTTAATTGAATTGGGTTTTGAACATTGAGAACATAATTCTCGTAACCATTTGGTCCTTCGAGCCGGATTTCAATACCTGCCTCTGTTGTCCCAAGGAACTGCTGAAAACCGTGCGGATCCAGGATCCGTAAGACAAAGACCTGACCTCTGAATTGAGGGTTTATTTCAGGCCAGTGGTGAACTGGTACACGACAGAGGTGGTGACGAGATCCAACCTACATTGCTTTTCCCAGTCTACGAGACGAAGGTCAGAAAATCTTTATTCGCAAATTTGGGGAATTGACTCTCGGGCTACATTCAGAAATGTATTTGAATGTTTTTGTGTTGTTTAGGTGTTGATTTTAAAAAGCTCTTCTACAGGGGCTGGGTGGTCTGGCTGGGAGTATCTTCCACAGGGCTACGCAGGGTGTCTGCCTGGGAGCCTCTTCTCCAGGGTTGGGCAGGTTGGTCTGGCTGGGAGTATCTTCCACGGGGGCTACGCAGGGTGTTCTGGCTGGGAGCCTCTTCTACAGGGGATGGGCCGGGTGGTCTGGCCAGGAGCCTCTTTTACAGGGGCTGGGCAGGGTGGTCTGGCTGAGAGCCTCTTCTACAGGGGCTGGGCATTGTGGTCTGGTCAGGAGCCTCTTCTAAAGGGTCTGGGTGGTCTGGCTGGGAGTCTCTTCTACAGGGCTGGGCAGGGTGGAATGGCTGGGAGCCTCTTTTACAGGGGCTGGGTGGTCTGGTTGAGAGCCTCTTCTACAGGGGCTGTGAAGGGTGGTCTGGCTGGGAGCCTCTTCTACAGGGGCTTGGTGGTCTGGCTAGGAGCCTCTTCTACCGGGCTGGGTGGTCTGGCTGAGAGCCTCTTCTCCACAATTGCAATGCATATAGAATTGTGACAATCAAAATACTTATCGTATTGGCACCTAAGCATCGTGATAATATCGCATCATGAAGTCCCTGGTAATTCCCAGCCCTAACCAGGAGTGGACAATCATTGATGACTAGTCCATAATGTAATAGCTTTTTCATTTCTAATGTAATAACCAGTCTCCTGGCCCCTAGCGATAGATAGAGAGAGAAAGAGAGAGAGAAAGAGAGAGGGTGATAGAGACAGGTAGAAGGGGTAGTAACCATGACTCTATAGTCCACACCAGTCTCCTGGGCCCTAAAGACAGATAGAAGGGGTAGTAACCATGACTCTATAGTCCACACCAGTCTCCTGGGCCCTAAAGACAGATAGAAGGGGTAGTAACCATGACTCTATAGTCCTCACCAGTCTCCAGGCCCCCAGAGACAGATAGAAGGGGTAGTAACCATGACTCTATAGTCCACACCAGTCCGCTGGCCCCTAGAGACAGATAGAAGGGGTAGTAACCATGACTCTATAGTCCACACCAGTCTCCTGGCCCCTAGAGAAATATAGAAGGGTAGGAACCATGACTCTACAGTCCTCACCAGTCTCCTGGACAGCATCACAGTGAGGTGAGAGTGCATCAGGTGGAAGTTCTGCAGAGAGATGAGACAACATAAACACACTGAAGGAATGAGTGTATGTGTTCTCACCAGAGAGGTCGAAACGACAGGATGACTACAGGGTTACCACCACACAGTCCTGTATATATTAATGTACTGTGTGTCTGTACTACAACCCACCAGAGAGGTAGAGACAGCAGGATGACTATTGTCATGGGAATTAATATTTATTGTTTTATTCAGTTATTTATTTTACCCCTTTTTTGCCCAAATTTCGTGGTTTCCAATTGGTAGTTACAGTCTCATGGTATCCAAATGGTAGTTACAGTCTTATCCCATCGCTGAACCTCCCTCAAGAAGCAGTGCAGCTTGGTTGGGTTGTGTTTCGGAGGACGCACGGCTCTCAACCTTCGCCCCTCCCGAGTCCGTACGTCCTTCGAAACACAACCCAACCAAGCCGCACTGCTTCTTGACACAATACCCTCTTAACCCGGAAGCCAGCCGCACCAATGTGTCGGAGGAAACATCGTACACCTGGTGACCGTGTCAGCGTGCGCCCGGCCCGCCACAGGAGTCACTAATGCGCGATGTGACAAGAACATCCCTGCCAGCCAAACCCTCCCCTAACCCGGACGACGCTGGACCAATTGTGCACCGCCCCAAGGGTCTCCCGGGTCACGGCCGGTTGCAACAGAGTTTGGACTCAAACCAGGATCTCTAGTGGCACAGCAGTACGATGCAGTGCCTTGGAACACCGACCACTCAGGAGGCCTGTCATGGAAATTCTAACCAATAGGAAGAGAGACTAGATTATTCAAACAGTAACTTTATTATTAGATTTTCAAATCTGGATCAGTTGATCAGTTAATCAATCACTCAATAGTTAATCAATCACTCAATCACTCTCATCTTTTATAGAAAAGCAGAACCTCTTTGTCTGCATGGCAGTTAGCAGCTGTGTGAAGACATGGGTGGAGGTATAGAGTGCAGACAAGTGATAAGTGCCTGTGTCTGTACTCTTCTCTACTGATATTTAGGTGCTGCTGCTCCAGCTGGTTTCTGTTCTCTGACATGTCTCCACCCAGCTGTGCCCTTTGCAGATACCATCAAACAGGATATGTCACTTACTGTGGTCACACCCAAACTGCTCTTAGCTGCATTCCTGAGTTACACAAAAACAGTTTGTATCAGTAGAAAAATACAAGTTCATAACAGTAGATAATACTCTAAATAGAAAACAGATTGACAGAGGGGATATACAGGTAGTGGGTTTGTGTGTTACTGATCCAAGACAGAGGGGACATACAGGTAGTGGGTTACTGATCCTAGACAGAGGAGACATACAGGTAGTGGGTTAGTGTGGGTGTTACTGATCTAGACAGAGGAGACATACAGGTAGTGGGTTACGTGTGGTTAGTTGCTGATCCTAGACAGAGGAGACATACAGGTAGTGGGTTAGTGTGTGTTTACTGATCTAGACAGAGGAGACATACAGCAGTGGGTTAGTGTGGTTACTGATCCTAGACAGAGGAGACATACAGGTAGTGGGTTTAGTGGGGGTTACTGATCCTAGACAGAGGAGACATACAGGTAGTGGGTTAGTGTGGGTTACTGATCCTAGACAAGAGGAGACATACATGTAGTGGGTTACTGATCCTAGACAGAGGAGACATACAGTAGTGGGTTACTGATCCTAGACAGAGGGGACATACAGGTAGTGGGTTACTGATCCTAGACAGAGGAGACATACAGGTAGTGGGTTACTGGATCCTAGACAGAGGAGACATACAGGTAGTGGGTTAGTGTGGGTTAGTGATCCTAGACAGAGGGGACATACAGGTAGTGGGTTACTGATCCTAGACAGAGGAACGTACAGGTAGTGTGTTAGTGTGGTTTACTGATCCTAGACAGAGGAGACATACAGGTAGTGGGTTACTGATCCTAGACAGAGGAGACATACAGTGTAGTGGGTTACTGATCTAGACAGAGGAGACATACTGTAGTGGGGTTACTGATCCTAGACAGAGGAGACATACAGGTAGTGGGTTACTGATCCTAGACAGAGGAGACATACAGGTAGTGGGTTACTGTCCTAGACGAAGGAGACATACAGGTAGTGGGTTACTGATCCTAGACAGAGGGACATACAGGTAGGTGGTTACTGACCTAGACAGAGGGGACATACAGGTAGTGGGTTAGTGTGTTTACTGATCCTAGACAGAGGAGACATACAGGTAGTGGGTTAGTGTGTGTTACTGATCCTAGACAGAGGAGACATACAGGTAGTGGGTTACTGATCCTAGACAGAGGGGACATACAGGTAGTGGGTTACTGATCCTAGACAGAGAGACATACAGGTAGTGGGTTAGTGTGGGTTACTGATCCTAGACAGAGGAGACATACAGGTAGTGGGTTACTGATCCTAGACAGAGGAGACATACAGGTAGTGGGTTACTGATCCTAGACAGAGGAGACATACAGGTATGGGTTAGTGTGGGTTACTGATCCTAGACAGAGGGGACATACAGGTAGTGGGTTTACTATCCTAGACAGAGGAGACATAGGGGTAGTGGGTTACTGATCCTAGACAGAGGAGACATACAGGTAGTGGGGTTAGCTGATCCTAGAAGAGGAGACATACAGGTAGTGGGTTACTGATCCTAGACAGAGGGGACATACAGGTAGTGGGTTAGTGTGGGTTACTGATCCTAGACAGAGGAGACATACAGGTATGGATGTGGGTTACTATCCTAGACCAGAGGGGACATACAGGTAGTGGGTTACTGATCCTAGACAGAGGGGACATACAGGTAGTGGTTAGTGTGGGTTACTGATCCTAGACAGAGGGGACATACAGGTAGTGGGTTATGGCTGATCCTAGACAGAGGGGGACATACAGGTAGTGGGTTAGTGTGTGTTACTGATCCTAGACAGAGGAGACATACAGGTAGTGGGTTAGTGTGTGTTACTGATCCTAGACAGAGGAGACATACAGGTAGTGGGTTAGTGGTGTGTTCCGAGAGGTTGTGTTTTATGTGATCCTAGACAGAGGAGACATACAGGTAGTGGGTTAGTGTGGGTTACTGATCCTAGACAGAGGAGACATACAGGTAGTGGGTTAGTGTGGGTTACTGATCCTAGACAGTGGGGACATACAGGTAGTGGGTTAGTGTGGGTTACTGATCCTAGACAGAGGGGGTCTACAGGTAGTGGTTTAGTGTGTGTGTTTGTGGTGCAGTGTGAGTTGACTACAGGAATAATCCTAGGTGTCTGTAGCCTGGTCATAGATTTGTGTTCTTGCCAACTCTATTGCTGTCGTTGTCAAGCCAAACATTTGGCATCACCATGAGTGACAAGGAGTTGGCATGATGAAACAAATAGACTGGGACTCAGGCTAAGGTCTGCAGCAGTGAGGAATGTGTGTGAGAATGGACTCAGGCTAAGGTCTGCAGCAGTGAGGAATGTGTGTGAGAATGGACTCAGGCTAAGGTTTGCAGCAGTGAGGAATGTGTGTGAGAATGGACTCAGGCTAAGGTCTGCAGCAGTGAGGAATGTGTGTGAGAATGGACTCAGGCTAAGGTCTGCAGCAGTGAGGAATGTGTTTGAGAATGGACTCAGGCTAAGGTCTGCAGCAGTGAGGAATGTGTGTGAGAATGTGGAAGAGCAGGTTGTGGTGAGAACAGAACAGTGGAAGACATCTCTCCTCTTATCTGTGTTACATACCTTCTTGCCCCTCAGGGGAAATATTTCAGGTAAATAATCTCTACTCCCCGTCAGTCACATCAATGATTTATCTGACTAACCTAACCTCTACTATAAATCAGCCCACAAGGTGAAACATCTGCCAGTGTGCCCTTGAGCAAGGAACTTAACCCTAATTGCTCCTGTAAGTCTCTGGATAAGAGCGTCTGCTAAATGTAAATCCCAGTAAGGATGGGAGGAAGAAGATATCAAATCAAATCAAATGTATTTATAAAGCCCATCTTACATCAGCTGATATCTCAAAGTGCTGTACAGAAACCCAGCCTAAAACCCCAAACAGCAAGCAATGCAGGTGTAGAAGCACGGTGGCTAGGAAAAAACTCCCTAGAAAGCCCAAAACCTAGGAAGAAACCTAGAGAGGAACCAGGCTATGAGGGGTGGCCAGTCCTCTTCTGGCTGTGCCGGGTGGAGATTATAACAGAACATGGAGAGAAGAGATGTGGCTTTTTATTAAAAATGAAACAGAAAATAAGAAAGAAGAAAAAAAAGAAAACCAGCTTGTGCTTCTTTGAAAGCAGGAGATTCATACGTGAGGTTGGAGGTGAGTTTCACAGTAAGAGGCCAGAACACACCAGAAGGGACATGAGGGCTTTCTGCTTCTGGTCCGGGCAGACATCACACGCAACATCTCCAGGTCAGCATAGCACAGGAGGAGGGGAGCAGCCTGGAGTCCTGTCTTCTTTCAGTTTTCTCACCAGCTCAGCCAGCATCAGTGCTCCTGTTCAGAATTAGGCCTTGGGGTAAAGGTTGTCTGCACTGTGGACAGGCTGTAGAAACCTTTCAGATCGTCCTGATCCCAGCATTCTTTAATACAGCCCCATACAGTAACATGTGTCCACAGCAGTAGTCACCGGATCCTTCAGTAGACCCAGAACGATCGAGCAACAGAACAGTTTCCTGATTCTCTGCCATTTTGGTGCTCTCTCTCCCGTAGGTAAGCAGGTGTGAAATGATGACTTCTGTTTCATGGAAGTGGCTTCCTACTGGACTGGGGGTGTGGTTTTGTAGAGGGGGTGTGGTTTCTTTGATAAGGAAGTATGACAGTGTGTTGGTAAGTGACAGAGCTGGTCAGTACTTATGTTAATGTATTTGAAATATATATTTTAATTACTTCTTGGTATTTTGTAATTTGAATTACAATGGGCTGAACTGCACTCCAATGTATTGTAATTTAAAAATAAAATCCTAATACTTTTATTTTTAACCCTTTTTTCCTGGTTTCCTGGTAGTTACAATCTGTGCCTCATCGCTGCAACTCCTGTAAGGACTCTGGAGAGGCGAAGGTCGAGAGCCGTGCGTCCACCGAACACAACCCAACCAAGCTGCACTGCTTCTTGACCACACGCCTCTCTTAACCGGAAGCCAGCTGCACCACTGTTCAGAGGAAACATCGTACATGTGGCGACCGTGTCAGCGTGCACTGCGCCCGCCCGCCACAGGAGTCGCTCGTGTGCATTTGGCACAAGAACATCCCTGCCGGCCAAACTCCCCCTAACACCCGGACGACGCTGGACCAATTGTGCAAACCGCCCCAAGGGTCTCCCCGGGTCACGGCCGCTGCAACAGTCCTTGGACTCAAACCAGGTCTCTAGTGGCACAGCTAGCAGTACGATGCAGTGCCTTAGAGCACCGGACCAATCAGGAGGCCTGTCATGGAAATTCTAAACAATAGGGAGGAGACTAGATTTCTCAAACAGCAACTTTATTATCAGATTTGAACGTCTGGATCAGTTGACCATCACTCAAACAGTGCAGAGTCTAAAGCCCAACAACAGGGTTGGGTTCAGCTTTTTTAGAAAAAGGACAACCTTTTGTCTACATGGCAGTTAGCAGCTGTGTGAAGACATGGGTGGAGCAGAGAGTGCAGACAAGTGAAAGTGCCTGTGTCTGTATTCTTCCTCTGCTGATATTCAGGTGCTGCTGTGTGAAGACATGGGTGGAGACATAGAGTGCAGACCAGTGATAACTGACTGTGTGTCTGTAATCTTCTCTGCTGATATTCAGGTGCTGCTGCTCCAGCTGGTTTCCTGTTCTCTGACATGTCTCCACCCGCTGTGCCCTTTGCAGATACCAACAAACAGGATATGTCACTTACTGTGGTCACAGCCAAACTGCTCTTAACCGCATTCCTGAGTTACACAAAGACAGTTTGTATCAGTGGAAAACATACCAGCTAATAACTATACATCATTCTCTGACATTCCAGGTAGTGGGTTAGTGATCCTAGACAGAGGAGACATACAGGTAGTGGGTTTAGTGATCCTAGACAGAGGAGACATACAGGTAGTGGGTTAGTGATCCTAGACAGAGAGACATACAGGTAGTGGGTTACTGATCCTAGAGACAGAGGAGACATAAGAGGTAGTGGTTAGTGATCCTAGACAGAGGAGACATAACAGGTAGTGGGTTAGTGATCCTAGACGAGGAGATACAGGTAGTGAGGTTAGTGTGGGTTACTGATCCTAGCAGAGGAGACATAGAGGTAGTGGGTTAAGTGATCCTAGACAGAGGAGACATAGAGGTAGTGGGTTAGTGATCCTAGACAGAGGAGAATACAGGTAGTGGGTTACTGATCTAGACAGAGGAGACTACAGGTAGTGGGTTAGTGTGTGTTACTGATCCTAGACGTAGGAGACATACAGGAAGTGGGTTAGTGTGGCGTTAACTGATCCTAGACAGAGGAGAACATACAGGTAGTTGGGTTTAGTGTGTGTTACTGATCCTACGACAGAAGGAAAAATACAGGTAGTGGTTAGTGTGGGGTTACTGATCCTAGACAGAGGAGACATACAGGTAGTGGTTGTGTGTTTTACTGATCCTAACGACGGAGACATACGGTAGTGGGTTACTGATCCTAGACAGAGGGGACATACAGGTAGTGGGTTACTGACCTAGACAGAGGGGACATACAGGTAGTGGGTTACTGATCCTAGACAGAGGAGACATACAGGTAGTGGGTTAGTGTGGGTTTACTGATCCTAGACAAGAGGAGACATACAGGTAGTGGGTATAGTATGTGTTACTGATCCTAGACAGAGGGACATACATTAGTGGGGTTACTGATCCTAGACAGAGGAGACATACAGGTAGTGGGTTAGTGTGTGTTACTGAACTAGAGAGAGGAACATACAGGTTAGTGGTTGTGTGTGTTACTGATCCTAGACCAGAGGAGACATACAGGTAGTGGGTTAGTGTGTGTTACTGATCCTAGACAGAGGGACATTCAGGTAGTGGTTTAGTGTGTGTTACTGCGATCCTAGACAGAGGGACATACAAGGTAAGTGGGTTACTGATCCTAGACAGAGGAGACATACAGGTAGTGGGTTAGTGTGTGTTACTGATCCTAGACAGAGGGGACAGTACAGGTAGTGGTTACTGATCCTAGACAGAGGGACATACAGGTAGGGGTTACTGATCCTAGACAGAGGAGACATACAGGTAGTGGGTTACTGATCCTAGACAGAGGGACATACAGGTGTGGTGTTACTGATCCTAGACAGAGGGACATACAGGTAGTGGGTTAGTGTGTGTTACTGATCGCTAGACAGATGGGGACATACAGCGTAGTGGTTAGTGTGGGTTACTGATCCTAGACAGAGGGGACATACAGGTAGTGTGTTTACTGATCCTAGACAGAGGGGACATACAGGTAGTGGGTTTAGTGATGCGGTACTGATCCTAGACAGAGGGGACATACAGGTGTGTGGTTACTGATCCTAGACAGAGGGGACATACAGGTAGTGGGTTTAGTGTGGGTTTACTGATCCTAGACAGAGGGGACATACAGGTAGTGGGTTACTGATCCTAGACAGAAGGGGACATACAGGTAGTGGGTTAGTGTGTGTTACTGAACCTAGGAGGAGGAGAATACAGTAGTGGGTTAGTGTGGGTTACTGATCCTAGACAGAGGGACATACAGGTAGTGGGTTAGGTGTGTTACTGAACCTAGAGAAGAGGAGACATACAGGTAGTGGGTTAGTGTGGGTTACTGATCCTAGACAGAGGGGACATAACAGGTAGTGGGTTACTGATCCTAGACAGAGGGGACATACAGGTAGTGTGTTACTGATCCTAGACAGAGGGGACATACAGGTAGTGGGTTAGTAGTGTGTTACTGATCCTAGACAGAGGGGACATACAGGTATAGTGGGTTAGTGTTTGTTTACTGAACCTAGAGAGAGGAGACATACAGGTAGTGGGTAGTGTGGGTTACTGATCCTAGACAGAGGGGACATCAGGTAGTGGGTTTAGTGTGTGGTACTGAACCTAGAGAGAGGAGACATACAGGTAGTGGGTTAAGTGTGGGTTACTGATCTAGACAGAGGGACATACAGGTAGTGGGTTGGTGTGTTACTGATCCTAGACAAGAGGGAACACATACAGGTAGTGGGTTAGTGTGTGTTACTGATCCTAGAGACAGAGGGGAACTATACAGGTAGTGGGTTAGTGTGTGTTTACTGATCCTAAGAGAGAGAGACAATACAGGTAGTGGGTTAGTTGTGGTTACTGACCTAGAGAGAAGGAAGACATAACAGGTAGTGGGTTAGTGTGTGTTACTGATCCTAGAACAGAGGGGACATACAGGTAGTGGGTTTAGTGTGTGTTACTGATCTAGAGAGAGAGACATACAGGTAGTGGGTTAGTGTGGGTTTACTGATCCTAGACAGAGGGGGCATACAGGTAGTGGGTTAGTGTGGGTTACTGATCCTAGACAGAGGGGACATACAGGTAGTGGGTTAGTGTGTGTTACTGTCCTAGAGAGAGAGACATACAGGTAGTGGGTTAGTGTGGGTTACTGATCCTAGACAAAGGAGACATACAGGTAGTGGGTTAGTGGTGGTGTTACTGATCCTAGACAGAGGGGACATACAGGTAGTGGTTAGTGTGTGGTTACTGATCCTAGACAAAGGAGACATACAGGTAGTGGGTTAGTGTGTGTTACTGATCCTAGAAACAGAGGGACATACAGGTAGTGGTTAGTGTGGGTTACTGATCCTAGAAGAGAGGAGACATACAGGTAGTGGTTTAGTGTGGGTTACTGATCCTAGACAAAGGAGACATACAGGTAGTGGGTTAGTGTGTGTTACTGATCCTAGACAGAGGGGAACATACAGGTAGTGTGTTACTGATCCTAGACAGAGGACATACAGGTAGTGGGTTGTGTGTGTGTGTTTGTGGTCAGTGTGAGTTGAATACAGGCATAATCCTAGATGTCTGTAGCCTGGTCATAGATTTGTGTTCTTGCCAACTCTATTGCTGTCGTTGTCAAGCCAAACATTTGGCATCACCATGAGTGACAATGAGTTGGCATGATGGCACAAATAGACTGGACCTCAAGGCTAAAGGTCTGCAGCAGTGAGGAATGTGTGTGAGAATGGACTCAGGCTAAGGTCTGCAGCAGTGAGGGAATGTGTGTGAGAAATGGACTCAGGCTAAGGTCTGCAGCAAGTGAGGAATGTGTGTGAGAATGGACCTCAGGCTAAGGTCTGCAGCAGTGAGGAATGTGTGGTGAGAATGTGGAACAGCAGGTTGTGGTGAGAACAGAACAGTGGAAAGACATCTTCCTCTTATCTGTGTTACATACCTTCTTGCCCTCAGGGGAAAATATTCAGGTAATAATCTCTACTCCCCCTCAGTCCACATCAATGATTTTTCTGACTAACCTAACCTCTACTATAAATCAGCCCACAAGGTGAAACATCTGCCGGTGTGCCTTGAGCAAGGAACTTAACCCTAATTGCTCCTGTAAGTCTCTGGATAAGAGTGTCTGCTAAATGTAAATCCCAGTAAGGATGGGAGGAAGAAGATATCAAATCAAATCAAATGTATTTATAAAGCCCATTTACATCAGCTGATATCTCAAAGTGCTGTACAAGAAACCCAGCCTAAAACCCCAAACAGCAGCAATGCAGGTGTAGAAGCACGGTGGCTGGGAAAAACTCCCTAGAAAGGCCAAACCTAGGAAGAAACCTAGAGAGGAACCAGGCTATGAGGGGTGGCCAGTCCTCTTCTGGCTGTGCCGGGTAGAGATTATAACAGAACATAGCCAAGATGTTCATAAATGACCAGCATGGTCAAATAATAATAATCACAGAGTTGTTGAGGGTGTACAAGTCAGCACCTCAGGAGTAAATGTCAGTTGGCTTTTCATAGCCGATCATTAAGAGTATCTCTACCGCTCCTGCTGTCTCTAGAGAGTTGAAAACAGCAGGTCTGGGACAGGTAGCACGGTGAACAGGTTCAGGGTTCCACAGCGCAGGCAAGACAGTTGTACTGGAGGCAGCAGCAACGGCCAGGTGGACTGGGGACAGCAAGAGTCATCATGCCAGGTAGTCCTGAGGCATGGTTCTAGGGCTCAGGTCCTCCGAGAGAGAGAAAGAAGAGAAGGAGAGAAAGAGAGATTAGAGAGAGCATCTTAAATTCACAAATGACCACCGGGATAAGACAGGAGAAGTACTCCAAGATATAACAAACTGACCCCTAGCCGCCCGACACATAAACTACTGCAGCATAAATACTGGAAGGCTGAGAGGAGGGATAGAAGACACTGTGGCCCATCCGATGAATACCCCGGACAAGGGCCAAACAGGCAGGATATAAACCCCACCCACATTGCCAAAAGCAACAGCTCCACACCACTAATTGTGATTATCGTCAACCACCAACTTACCATCCTGAGGACAAGGCCGAGTATAAGCCCACAAAGATCTCCGCCGTCCACAACCCAAGTGGGGGCATCAACGCCGGACAGGAAGACCACGTCAGTGACTCAAACCCACTCAAGTGACGCACCCCTCCCTAGGGAGGCATGGAAAAGCACCAGTAAGCCGTAACTCAGCCCCCTGTAATAGGGTTAGGAAAGAGAATCCCAGTGGAGAGAGGGGAACCGGCCAGGCAGAGACAGCAGGAGGGCGTTTGTTGCTCCGAGCCTTTCAGATTCAACCGTCACGTTGTTACCTCCTGGCCATGACTACACTCAATAATATCCGATCCCATCAGAGAACCAGTAGCGAACTTACGGTTGACCGACTATCGCGAGGGTGGTAAGAATCTTGCACCTCTTCACTTTGTGGTTTAAAATATGGCGAGCGCGTGTCTCCTAATTCACGACATAATAAAATGAGCCAGCTCTAAGTAAGAGGAAAGCCCTGCCCCAGCCTGTTTGCGTTAACACGCCATTAAAAAGGTCATTTACCCCTTCACAAGTGCAGTCTCAGTGCTATGATGGGAGTCTAAAACAGACTGAAACTTTCGTATAATTGTTTGTCTTCAGGAAGGCAGTGAAGTTGTGTTGCAACAGTTTTAAATTCAAATTGAGAGGGAATGGAAGATTCGATATAGGCGATAGTTTTTTATATTTTTCTGGTGTCAAGGTTTGGCTTTTTCAAGAGAGGCTTTATTACTGCCACTTTTAGTGAGTTTGGTACACATCCGGTGGATAGAGAGCCGTTTATTATGTTCAACATAGGAGGGCCAAGAACAGGAAAGCAGCTGTAACGTTTGTCGTCGGAAGGAAGAACAAGGTGCAGCGTGTTCATGATTCTTTATTTACTCAGAACACCAAACAAAACAACAAAATAATAACGACGTTACTTCTGCATGTACAGAGCTAACAAAAAACAAGAATCCCACAAACACAGGAGAATGACAACTTATATGTGATCCCCTCAATCAGAGACAGGATAACAGCTGCCTCTGATTGGGAACCTCACACTCCGCCAAAAAACTTAAGAAATAGGAAAACATAGAAATAAAGAAACTAGAATGCCCACCCTAGTCACACCCTGGCCTAACCAAAATAGAGATAAAAGCCTCTCTATGGCCGGGCGTGACAGCAGCTCTTCAGTAGTTTAGTTGTAATAGGGTCCAGCATGCAGCTTGAAGTTTAGAGGCCATGATTATTTTCATCATTGTGTCAAGAGATATAGTACTAAAAAACTTGAGTGTCTCTCTTGATCTAGGTCCTGACAAGCTGATGTGCAGACTCAGGACAACTGACCTTTGGAGATATACGCAGATTTAAAGAGGAGATCCGTAATTTGCTTTCTATGATCATGATCTTTTCCTCAAAGAAGTTCATGATTTTATACTGCTGAAGTGAAAGCCATCCTCTCTTGGGGAATGCTGCTTTTAGTTTTAGTTTTGCGAACAGTATCCAAAATAAATTGCAGATTGTTCTTATTTTCCTCAATTAAGTTGGAAAAGTAGGATGATCGAGCAGCAGTGAGGGCTCTTCGATACTGCACTGTACTGTCTTCCAAACTAGTCGGGACTCCAGTTTGGTGTGGCCGATTTCCTTCCAATTTTCTGGAAGCTTGCTTCAGAGCTCGGGTATTTTCTGTATACCAGGGAGCTAGTTTCTAATGACCAAAGTTTTTAGTTTTTAGGGGTGCAACTGCATCTAGGGTATTGCCAAGGTTAAATTGAGTTCCTCAGTTAGGTGGTTAACTGATTTTTTCCTCTGCCGTCCTTGGGTAGGCAGAGGGAGTCTGGAAGGGCATCAAAATAATCTCTGGGCCTACCTTTCACCCAGAGAGAGTGCCTACCTTTCCACCCAGACAGAGTGGGCCATACCTTTCACCCAGACAGAGTGGGCCTACCTTTCCACCTCAGACAGAGTGGGCCTACCTTTCCACCCCAGACAGAGTGGGCCTACCTTTCCCCCAGACAGATGGCTACCTTTCCACCCAGACGAGTGGGCTATCTTTCCACCAGACAGAGTGGGCTACTTTCACAGCCCTACTTTCCACCGCAGACAGAGTGGCCTACCTTTCCACCCAGACAGAGTGGGCCTACCTGCCACCCAGACAGAGTGGTACTTCCACCCCAGACAAAGTGGCCTACTTTCACCCCAGACAGAGTGGCCTACCTTTCCACCCCAGACAGAGTGGGCCCTACCTTTCCACCCCAGACAGAGTGGCCTACTTTCAGAATTCGGAACCCAATAGAGACGTCACAAAAGTGTTTCCCTAAAAGCTGACTGGGTTTAAACATATTCTATTTTACAGGAAGTTATAGCTCAATCAACTGATAGCGACAGAATTAGATTACTTTCCAAGCAGTGTATTTTTTGTCTCCTCGGCAATGAAGGTTGTAGCTCAGCCAATGAATGCCATAGAATCTTAGTATCCCATATGCATTCAGACTCACGTCTTTCCCGGGTATTTAACAGTTTATTTATGGCATAAAGCATAGTGGACCAAAGCGCTGTAATATAGTGCCTCGCAAAAGTATTCACCCCCCTTGCGTTTTTTCCTATTTTGTTGCTTACAACCTGTAATTTAAAATGGATTTTTATTTCAATTTCAAGTAATGGACATACACAAAATAGTGAAATGAAAAAAATTACTTGTTTCAAAAAAATAAACCTGGAAAGTGGTGGGTGCATATGTATTCATCCCCTTTGCTATGAAGCCCCTAAATAAGATCTGGTGCACCAATTACCTTCAGAAGTCACATAAATTAAAGTCCACCTGTGGGCAATCTAAGTGTCACATGATCTGTCACATGATCTCAGTATATACACCTGTTCTGAAAGGCCCAGAGTCTGCAACACCACTAAGCAAGGGCCACCACCAAGCAACGGCACAATGAAGACCAGGAGCTTTCCATACAGGTCAGGGACAAAGTAGTGGAGAAGTACAGATCAGGGTTGGTTTTATGAAAAACTATCATAAACTTTGAAGATCCACGGAGCACCATTAAATCCATTAGAAAAAATGGAAAGAATAGGCACCACAACAAACCTGCCAAGAGAGGGCCGCCCACCAAAACTCACGGACCAGGCAAGGAGGGCATTAATCAGAGAAGCAACAAAGTGACCAAAGATAACCCTGAAGGAGCTGCAAAGCTCACGGCGGAGATTGGAGTATCTGTCCATAGGACCACTTTTAAGCCGTACACTTCACAGAGCTGGGCTTTACGGAAGAGTGGCCAGAAAAATGCCATTGCTTAAAATAAAATAAGCAAACACGTTTGGTGTCACCAAAAGGCATGTGGGAGACTCCCCAAACATATGGAAGAATGTACTCTGGTAATCATGATCAATCTGGCCATCAAGGAAAACGCTATGTCTGGCACAAACCAACACTCTAATTACTCCGAGAACACCATCCCACAGTGAAGCATGGTGGTGGCAGCATTATGCTGTGGGGATGTTTTTTTGGGAGGGACTGGGAAACTGGTCAGAATTGAAGAAATGATGGATGGTGCTAAATT
>NW_019945952.1:9875-20166 GCF_002910315.2 Salvelinus sp. IW2-2015 | reverse complement strand
CTAAATACAGGGAAATTCTTGAGGGAAACCTGTTTCAGTCTTCCAGAGATTTGAGACTGGGACGGAAGTTCACCTTCCAGCAGGACAATGACACAAAGCATACTGCTAAAGCAACACTCGAGTGGTTTAAGAAGAAACATTTAAATGTCTTGGAATGGCCTAGTCAAAGCCCAGACCTCAATCCAATTGAGAATCTGTGGTATGACTTAAAGATTGCTGTACACCAGTGGAACCCATCCAACTTGAAGGAGCTGGAGCAGTTTTGCCTTGAAACATTCTCGACGTTGCATGCATTTCTCTCTCTCTCTCCCTCCCTCTAACCCCTCCCTCTCTCTAACCCCTCCCTCTCGCTAAACTCACCTATCTGGTAGAACCAGAAAGTCCATACCTCCCAAAAACTCTCTTCTGTGGAAACGAAACTGATCTGAGTCTCTGTGTCGTCTGTCTGTGTGAGAGTGAACAACCGTCAAAATGGCTCATCAGGGAGTTCTGCTGGACCAGGACCAGTTATGTTGTTCTGTCTGTCTAGATCTACTGAAGGAACCAGTCACCATCCCCTGTGGACACAGTTACTGTAGGAGCTGTATTGAGGGCTTATGGGATCAGGATGTTCTGAAASGGGTCTATAGCTGTCCTCAGTGCAGASAKACCTTCACTCCAAGGCCTACGCTGATGAAAAATAACATGTTGGCTGAGGTGGTGGAGAAACTGAAGAAGACAGGACTCCAGGCTGCTCCTTCTCCTGCTCTGTGCTATGCTGGACCTGGAGATGTGGCGTGTGATTTCTGCACTGGGACCAGAAAGCAGAAAGCCCTCATGTCCTGTCTGGTGTGTATGGCCTCTTACTGTGAGACTCACCTCCAATCTCACTATGAATCTCCTGCTTTGAAGAAGCACAAGCTGGTCAAAGCYACCGCACAACTACAGGAGAAGATCTGCTCTCATCATGACAAACTGCTGGAGGTTTACTGTCGTACCGATCAGCAGTGTATCTGTTATCTGTGTACAATGGATGAACATAAAGGCCATGATACAGTGTCAGCTGCAGCAGAGAGGACTGAGAAACAGGTAAGACCAGAACAACTTGCTGGTGACTGTCTGACAAACAAAAAATTAAAGATACAGTAGGAACTAAGGCTGTTTGAATATGAGATCATTCAAATGAAATGGATCCACAAATATGAACACAAACCTTGAGTATATAGATATGTTAACCCTGATTCTTCAAATGTATCACCATTTTATAAAGTCTGTTAGGTTCTGAACAGACGGAGTAAAAACTCAAACCAAGTTGATTCACCCACTGGGCCATACAGCTGCAAAGACAATGTATGATTACACAAGAACATATATTTATAACCTCATACTAGGCATGATCAACTCCTTACACATCTAGACAGCCAATACATCTCTGTTACTAGGCAGGACCAACTCCTTACACATCTAGACAGCCAATACATCTCTGTTGCTAGGCAGGACCAACTCCTTACACATCTAGACAGCCAATACATCTCGTTGGCTAGGCAGGATCAACTCCTTACACATCTAGACAGCCAATACATTCTGTTGCTAGGCAGGATCAACTCCTTACACATCTAGACAGCCAATACATCTCTGTTGCTAGGGCAGGACCAACTCCTTACACATCTAGACAGCCAATCATCTCTGTTGCTAGGCAGGATCAACTCCTTACACATCTAGACAGCCAATACATCTCTGTTGCTAGGCAGGATCAACTCCTTACACATCTAGACAGCCAATACATTCTGTTGCTAGGCAGGACCAACTCCTTACACATCTAGTCAGCAATCCTACACACATACATCTCTGTTGCTAGGCAGGATCAACTCCTTACACATCTAGACAGCCAATACATCTCTGTTGCTAGGCAGGATCAACTCCTTACACATCTAGACAGCCAATACATCTCTGTTGCTAGGCAGGATCAACTCCTTACACATCTAGACAGCCAATACATCTCTGTTGCTAGGCAGGAACTGAATTGGTTCCTCTAACTGGTGGTCATGGCCCTGTCTGATGCTTAAACCTTCGTGGGGTGAAGTGTATGTGTGTGAGATAGGACTGTAGTATGAGGGTCGTTTGGTGGCTTGACCTCGAGACGAATTCCTCGCTCCTCCCTAGTTCTGCAGCTGGCCTGCCTTATCAGAGACTAACTAGACTGTTGAATTCCTGCTCCTCCCTAGTTCTGCAGCTGGCCTGCCTTATCAAGACTAACTAGCTGTTGAATTCCTGGTCCTCCCTAGTTCTGCAGCTGGCCTGCTTATCAAGACTAACTAGACTTTGAATTCCTGCTCCTCCCTAGTTCTGCAGCTGGCCTGCCTTATCAAGACTAACTAGACTGTTAAATTCCTGGTCCTCCCTAGTTCTGCAGCTGGCCTGCCTTCAGAGACTAACTAGACTGTTGAATTCCTGCTTCCTCTAGTTCTGCAGCTGGCCTGCCTTATCAGAGACTGAAACTAGTTGCCCTTTTGCCTCCCTCTTTAGGAACATTGATATTCAACAATAACATGTTTGAACAGAATATTTCAGCACTTCCCTTGTCTCCTCGTAACTTTCATACACCCAGTTCCTATCCACCCTCATTGACCCCAACATATACATTCCTTATACATGTAAAGTCATCAGTACGTTATAGTATGGTAACATGAATAAGTATATTTCTAGCTAGAATCCAACAAGTCAAACGCATTATCATTAGTTATCAAACACCATTATCATTCGTTATCAAACATAATTAGTTTTTTATCAAACACCCAATCAACTTCTGATTTGTGTACTGTTAAAACTATAATCATTCACATGACTACATAATGATATATATTCAGACAGACACTTCCTCAATATTTGTATCCGTGTCTTCTATGGGTCCTTTGTCACATTACTATACTATTGATCTACTGGATAAAAGCTTGATAGCTCATTGAAGAGTGATTCTCCACAGAGGCAGCTGGGGATGAGTCAGCAGAAGGTCCAGCAGAGATTCCAGGAGAGAGAGAAGGAGCTGAAGGAGCTCCAACAGGCTGTGGAGTCTTTCAAGGTGAGTATTGTTGACCAGAGGAGACACACACCATTTCACTTCTCCTCCATCAGAGAGAGAGAGAGAGGGGGAGATGGGTCCAATCCCACTGACCCCACTGTTGGGAACAAGCTGTCTGGACCCCTTCAGAGAATAGACTGCTTAATGTAACCAACTGGGCTACCTCATCACATAACCATGAGTAACCATGACCGACTCATGTCCCCTATACATTAACATGGAACTCTCTCTCTCTCTTTTTTTATTTTTACCCCTTTTTACTCCTCAATTTCATGGTAGTCGTTAAAGTCTTGTCTCATCGCTGCAACTCCCGTACGTACTTGGGAGAGGTGAAGGTCGAGAGCCATGTGTCCTCCGAAACACAACCCAACCAAGCTGCACTGCTTCTTGACACAACGCACATCCAACCCACAAGCCAGTCGCACAAAAGTGTCAGAGGAAACACCGTACACCTGGTGATCGTGTCAGCGTGCACTGCTCCCGGCCCGCCAAAGGAGTCACTAGTGTGTGATGAGAGAAGGATATCCCTACCGGCCAAACYCTCCCTAACCCGGACGACGCTCGGCCAATTGTGCGCCGCCCCATGGGTCTCCCGGTCGCGGACGGCTGCGACAGAGCCTGGACGAACCCAGAATCTCTGGTGGCACAGCTAGACCACTGCACCACCCGGGATGCCCCGGAGCTCTCTCTCTCAATTGAATTCAATTCAAAGGGCTTTATTGGCATGGGAAATATATGTTTACATTGCCAAAGCAAGTGAAATAGATAATATGCAAAAGTGAAATAAACAACTTGAAATCAACAGGAAACATTAAACTCACAAAAGTTTCAAAGGAATAGAGACATTTCAAATGTAATAATTCAAGCGCAAACAGAGTGAGTCGTGCGCCAGACTGAGTTCTGGAGGTGAAATGGAAATGAATGAGGGAGAGTTACAGTGAGGTAGAAGGTGTGGTGAAGAGTTCAGAACCAGAGCCTGGCATCAATGGACATGATAAAGAAGAATCTGGTGCAGTATGAGTTACCATTTTGTTGGAGAAAGTGGAATCCATACCTTTTGGCAGATCCATTAGTGGTTTCAGGGTTTGTGGGAAAGGAGTTGGGCTGCAGTTTAATTAGTGAAGGTAACCTAGGTCTCGTGTAGTGGACTTTGGGGATATGTGTTGTGTTTCTTCTGACCAGAGGGAGTGGCGCTCCGTGTCACGCAACTTGGTCAAGGATCTGTTTCTGTTGCTCTTAGGAACAGGGCACCATTTAAAGGAGTGATTTCTGGGGTAGTGTAAGTTGGAGGTGCAGAAATTGAAGTTGAGACTCCTGTGTTGTGATGCCCGCCGTTTGGTGTGAAGCAGACCCGGTGGTGAGCGTGGTGAAACGAGGAGTCACTGTCAGTCCTTTTAGTTTGAGTCTTTACCCGACAAAGTCATTGTATGGATATATCAGTTATCCTGTTAAGATGTCTTTGTGTTGAATCCACTGAGCTGTTTCAGGTGCAACGTTTATGGTCCGTGTTGCAGCAGTTTGTAGGAGGGAGACTCCAAGATGTGGGAAGTGTGCAGGAGGTCATGGGAATAGAGGACCGCCATTAATATCATAGAAGAAGAAGGTCTGTGAGGGTTTTGTGGTTCCTGAGGAGGGCTACTATTCTTTTTTATTTTGGTTTTCAAGTATTTCTGAATTTATTAAAGCCAAAGCTTAAGCTACCCTAAACAATTCAATATATCAGTCAATATATTTTCTCTGTGATTTGTTGTTTTCCTTCGCCCCGTCAACCGTTCCATCGCATCTTAACGTGTGTAGCTCGGTGCGGGAAGGAACGCTCTGAAGAGGACGCTCATGCTAGTAGGCTTGCAATTTGAGCAGAAGAGAGACTTTCTTTCATACGTAGTACTGCGTCATAATCAACTGATGTTTACGTTTATTGCTGCGTAATACAGTTACAGAGTTGTGAGCTAGCTACGACGAACGTGTCTTAATCGCATAAGATGCGTATATCTAGATGAAGGATTTAATAGTTACTACGTGGACAGCTAATAAGACACATATATGTTAGATTAACGTGTTATTAATGGATTTCTATCGTCCGGTAAAATGTAACACAAATATTAGAGTAACGTTGTATTTATATGTAGACTTCTGACGGCTATAATGACACAAGCTGTTAACTCATAGTTTTGTATTTATAGTGAGGCTGCCAGGTAAGTAATGTACACAGACGTTAGTATCTAGCTAACGTTACGGTATTAATGGGTTGTACTATTCTAATTCCAGCTATAATATGAAGGCAGATGATATCTAGTAACGTTGTATTTAATGTAGTTTTTACTATCTTACCAGGCTATAAATGACACCAAATGATTATTCTAGTAACGTTGTATTTAATTTGTTTTACTATTGTACCAGGCTATAAAATGACAAGATGAAATCCTAGTTAACGGTTGTATTAATTGTAGTTTTACTTCTGTACCAGACCGATAAATGACACAGATTGATATCTAGCGTTAACGTTGTATTTAATGTAGTTTTACTATCTGTACCAGGCTAATAAATGACACATGATATCTAGTTTAACGTTGTATTGAAATGTATGTTTACTAATCTGTAACAGGCTATAAATGAGGACAATGATATCTAGTTAACTGTTTATTTAATGTAGTTTTACTAATCTGTCAGGCTATAATTGACACAAATGATATCTAGTTAACGTTGTATTTAATGTAGTTTTACTACTGTACCAGGCTATAAATGACACAGATGACGTAACATCAGAAGACACATATCTTTTCAGTACTCATTGTTATTTCATTCAGTAGCCGTTTGTAAAACAGTTATCGTAGTCATGTGTAGAAAAGGTGACAGTGTTGATCACAGCTTTCTGCTTTCCATGTAGAGGTTTTGCAAAACAACATTTGACATTTGTCAATTATTGTCCTGTCCAAGATTCAGCCGTGCGACCTGTTTCAGGGAGTAGACAGGCAGTTTGTACCTGTCCAGGAGGAGGAGAGAGAGCGGCAGTGCGGACTGTCTGCAAGGAGGTACAGCAAGGTCTACCGTCAGCAGGAGGAATAGGTTCCAGATGTAACCTGCCTGTCCAGGAGGGAGGAGGGTAGAGCAGGACCATAGAGGTTTCTGTAACCTGCTCTGTCCAGGGAAGGAGAGTAGAGCAGGACCAGGGTGTCTGTGGACCCTGTCTGTCCAGGGAGGAGGAGAGTAGAGCAGGACCAAGAGGTGTTTCTGTACCTGTCTTCCAGGAGGGAGGAGAGTAGAGCAGACCGAAAGAGGTGTTCTGTAACCTGCCTGTCCAGGAGGGTGAGAAGCTAGAGCAGGACCAAGAAGGTGTTCGTGACTGTCTGTCCAGGAAGGGAGGAGAGTAGAGCAGACCAAGAGGTGTTCTGTACTGCTGTCCAGGAGGGAGGAGAGTAAGAGCAGGACCAAGAGGGGTTCTGTCATGCTGTCCAGGAGGGAGAGATAGGAGCAGGACCAAGAGGATGTTCTGTTACCTGTCTGTCCAAGGGAGGGGGAATTAGAGCAGACCAAGAGGTGTTCCTGACCTGTCTGTCGCAGGAGGGAGGAGAGTAGAGCAGGACCAAGAGGTGTTCTGTACTGTCTGTCCAGAGGGGAGGAGAGTAGAGCAGGACCAAGAGGTGATCTGTACCTGTCTGTCCAGGAGGAGGCAGTGAGAGTAGAGCAGGGACAGGTGTCCCTGTCTACCCAGGAGGGATACAAGGCCTGTTCGACCTGGAGAGCAGGGTGGCAGAGTTCTGACTCATGGTTGCAGAGGTCTGTACTACTGTCTCTTCTCTCTGCTCTCTCTCTCTCTGTCTCTCTCTCATGTCTCTCGTCTCTCTGTCTCTTCTCTCTCTTCTTAACAGGCGCTCTGCACAGGCAGACAGTGAGGACAGTGATCAGATCTTTACTGAGCTGATCGCATCCATTGAGAGAAGGAGCTCTGAGGTGAAGGAGCTGAGCAGAGCCACAGAGAAGGCTCAAGTGAGTCAGCTGAAGGACTCCTGGAGAAACGTGAAGGCAGGAAAACTGAAGCTGAGGAAGCGAAGCACTGAGCTGGAGGCAGCTCTCACAACACAGAGATCACATCCATTTCCTCAGGTAACTAAACTGGTCTTGTTACAATGTGAGTAATGAAATTACCCACTTCCATGGTGAAACTTAATTCATACTAATTCATTATGTTGTACCTGTCTCTCTGTCCGTCCCTGTCTTCCCTCTCTCTCTGTCCGTCCTCTCTCTCTGTCCGTCCCTTCTCTGGTCTTGTCCTCTTCTCTCTGTCTGGTCCCTCTCTCTTCCTGTCTGTCCCTCTCTCATCAATCAATTCAAGGGGGCTTATTCTCGTCTCTGTCTGCCTCCTATCTCTGTCTGTCCGTCTCTCTCTCCTCCTGTCGGCTTATGCTCTCTCTCTCCCTCTAATCTCTGTCCCTCTGTCTCTCTCTTCCCCTACTCTGTCTGTCTTTGTCATTCATACTAGTTTCCCCTTTCTCATCTCTGTCATCTCTCTCTGTTCCCTCTCTCCTCTGTCTCTCTCTCTCTCTGTCCCTCGCTTCCCTCTGTCCTCGCTCTCCCTGGCTGTACTTCACTCTCCTTCTGTCCCTCGCTGTCGCCAACGCTCTCTCTCTGTCCCTCTTCTCTCTCTGTTCTCTCTCTCTCTCGCAGAGTTATCAGTCTCTCCGCTATCAGTGTATCTTCAGACTTAAACCCAGCATCGTTGTCGCGGTCCTCTCAGTACTTTGGAGATGTGAAGTAAGACTGTGTCTGAACTGAGAGAGAAACTAGAAGACTTCTTAAAGGAGAATGGACCAAGATCTGCCACTACAGGTGTGTTGAAAACAATAAGAAACATCAACTTTAGAACCAATTGAAAGTTCCCTACTGTCATATACATGTTGGAATATGGTCTGATGGATAACATTCCCCTCTCTCTGTCAATGTGTTTTGTGTGTCGTAGTGCAATATCACGTGGTATGTTCGTATCATATGCCCTCCAGAGACCCAAGCCAGAAAACAGTGTGTTTACACCACCGCATGTGAGTCTCTTTATTGTGAAGTAACTAATCAGTCTCTTTTTTAACATGACCTAGACCCATACATCCCACCTCTCAAGAAATATATACGCGCAAATAGATAGATCTTAATCAAAGACTAGGTATTACACTATCTGGAGCTCCTCAGATTATCTCTGATTGGTAAGGTCTGACTGTGGCTTAATACAAAGACAGAGGTAAGATTACAGTATCTGACTTACTTATTGTTCTGACTCCACCTCATTGTTCTCTGAGCTGCTGCTCTTTCTCCACCCAAGTTCCTGTCAGCTTATACTACAACTCGGACCAAACACAGCAGCAGCACAAAGTGGTTTTTTCGCTCTCTCTGCTGAAGGAAACAGAAAGATAGACCTATACAGGCCAAGTCCAACCATATCCTGACGCATCCAGACAGATTACCAACTACTCGCAGGTTCTGTGTAGAGAGGGTCTGTCCTGGATGCTGTTACTCTAGGGAGGTGGATGGGGGGACTGGGAATGTGGGGTTATTTATAACAGCAGTCTCAATATAGAAGACATCAGCAGAATCAGAGGAAAGGTAACTCGAGGTGCATTTGGATACAATAACAAGTCCGGAGTTTAATTGTGCTCTAGTATGGTTTGGTTCAGACACAATAATGTTGAGACTAAAAGTGAATCAGGCCCTACAGTCCTCCAGAGTAGGAGTGTACCGGTGGATCACAAAGGCAGGATACTCTGTCCTACTACAGTGTTCTCCTGGACACAATGACCCTCCTCCACAGTGTCCAGACACCAGTTCACCTCAGGCCCCTCTATCGAGGTTTTACATCTACCTCTGGTACTCATGAGCACGCTGGTTAAAGCTGTAGTAGTGAGTCCACTAGATACTAGTCATTGCTGGTGTAGTCTATGAGCTGAGCTGGGTAAACTGTAGTAAGGGTGCCCACATAAGATACTAGTCATGGTTGGTGTGTCTGATAGGCTGAGCTAGGTATAAACTGTTGTAGGTGCACATAGATACAGTCTGCTGGATTGTAGTCTATAGCTGAGCCTGGTTAACTGTAGTGTACGCGCGTCCATCATACAAGACTACTCAGTGGCCATTTGCTTAGGTGAGCTATAGCTGAGCATGGTTAAACTGTAGTGGAGGGTCACATAGATACTAGCATGCTGGTGTAGTCTATAGCTGAGCTGGTTAAACTGTAGTAAGGGTCCACTTAGATACTAGTCATGGTGCTCAGGATGTAGTCTAATAGCTGAGGGGCTGGTTAAACTGTAGTAGGGTCCACGATGGAGATACTAGTGTCCATGTCTGGTGTAGTCTAATAGCCTGAGCTAGGTTAAACTGTAGTAGGGTCCACATAGATACTAGTCATGCTGGTGTAGTCTATAGCTGAAAAAAAGCCTGGTTTTTTAAAGACCTTTGTAAAAGTTTTTTTAGGGGGGTTTCCAATAGATACTAGTACATGCCGCTGGTGTAGTCCTAGAGCTGAGCTGGTTAACTGTAGAAGGGTCCACATAAAGATACTAGTTGGCATGCTGGAGTAAGTCTATAAGCTGAGAACTGTTAAACGTAGTAGGGTCCAATAGATACTGAGTACATAAAGCTGGTGTAGTTCTATAGTGAGCTGGGTATAAACTGTAAGTAGGGTCCACATAGAACTAGTGACATGCTGGTGTAAGTCTATAGCATGAGACTGGTTAAATGTAGTATGGTCCACATAAGATACTAGTGCATTAGCTGGTGTAGTCTATAGCTGAGCTGGGTCTAACTGTAGTAGGGTCCTCATAGATACCTAGTCATGCTGGTGTAGTACTATAGCTTGAGCTGGTTAACTGTAGTAGGTGCCACATAAGATACTAGTCATGCTGGTGTGTCTATAGCTGAGCTGGTTAAACTGTAGTAGGGTCCGATAGCAGATAGTCAATGCGGTGTAGTCTAATAGCTAAGCTGGTTAATACTGTAGTAGGGGTCCACATAGATAAACCTAGTCAGTGACTGGTGTACCGTCTATAGCTTGAGCTGGTTAAATTAAATAAGTAGGGTCCACATCAGATACTAGTCAATGAGCTGGTGAAGTCTATAGCTGAGGCAGAGGTTAAACTCGTTAAGTAGGGTCACACATAGATTTACTAGTCATGCTGGTGTAAGTCTATAGCTTGAAGCTAGGTTAAAACTGTAAGTAGGAGTCACACTGAGATACTCAGTCATGCTCGG
>NW_019945952.1:0-2293 GCF_002910315.2 Salvelinus sp. IW2-2015 | reverse complement strand
CTCGCCTGGTTCACCAACTACTTCTCAGACGGAGTTCAGTGTGTCAAATTGGAGGGCCTGTTGTCCGGACTTCTGGCAGTCTCTATGGGGGTGCCACAGGGTTCAATTCTCGGGCCGACTATTTTCTCTATATACATCAATGATGTCGCTCTTGCTGCTGGTGATTCTCTGATCCACCTCTAAGCAGACGACACCATTCTGTATACTTCTGGCCCTTCTTTGGACACCGTGTTAACAAACCTCCAGACGAGCTTCAATGCCATTCAACTCTCCTTCCATGGCCTCCAACTGCTCTTAAATGCAAGTAAAACTAAATAAATGCTCTTCAACCGATCGCTGCCTGCACCTGCCCCACCTTTATTTTTGTATCTTTTTGGGGGGGCTTTTACACCTTTTTCTCCCCAATTTCGTGGTTTCCAATTGGTCCAATTATACAGTCTTGTCTCATCGCTGCAACTCCCGTATGGACCCGGGAGAGGCGAAGGTCGAGAGCAATGCGTCCTCCGAAACACGACCTAACCAAGCCGCACTGCTTCTTGACACAATGCCCGCTTAACCCGGAAGCCAGCCACACCAATGTGTCGGAGGAAACACCATACACCTGGCAACCATGTCAGTGTGCATGCGCCCGGGCCCGCCACAGGGGTCACTAGAGCGCGATGGGTGCTTCCTGGGTGTATTTTCATGTCTGTCAAGTTATTGTTTAATGCTAAATGTAATTAAATTGAATTGTTGTTATATCGTGAAAGGAAACAATAAAAACTATAATTACAACAAAGAAAAAGCCAACTGTAAGTCCTGAAAAGCCTTCTCAATATTAGATGCGCTTGAATAAATAAATGTGTCATCAGCATACAGATGGAGATTTGCAGTCAAGTCTTACCCTATATCATTTATATCCAGTGTAAAAAGGATCGGATCTAAAATTGATCCATTTGTAAGCCTTCTAAACTCAGATTTCATACCCTCCTGTGCTACACACTGTGTTCTGTCAGAAAGGTAATTTTGAAACCAATCCAATGCACCAACACTTAAACCAACCTTTTTTAGTCTATACAACAGCAGGGCATGGTCAACAGTGTTGAAGAACTTTGATAAGTTAATAAAAAGTGAAACATAGTGATTTTTCTTGTCTTGAGCATCTAGAATATCACCTACAACGTTACTGCAGTAATTGTACTATGCTTGGCTCTAAAACCTGACTGGAATTGAGATAAAACTGAGTTATTATAAAAAAAGTATTTGAACTGTGAGTTCACCAGGTTTTCCAAAACTTTTGCCAGTGCAGACAGTTTAGATATGGGACGATAGTTATCCAACTGGGACGGATCTCCGCCCTTATGTAAAGGCGTGAAATAGGCTGGATCGCCACCCTTATGTAAAGGCGTGAAATAGGCTGGATCTCCACCCTTATGTAAAGGCGTGAAATAGGCTGGATCTCCACCCTTATGTAAAGGCGTGAAATAGGCTTGGATCGCCACCATTAGAAAATGCGTGAAATAGGCTGGATCTCCACCCTTAGTAAAGGCGTGGATAGGCGATCCCACCCTTATGTAAAGGCCTTTCCAGACTTTTGAACCGTATTAATATGGTAATATATGAGGAGAGGGCCAGCAATGATCTCTTGCACCCAATTGTTTAAATTAAAGGGTTTAATTCATCCGGGCCTTCCGTTTCTTAATATCAACAGATAGACCTGCCTTTACAACTTCTGAAATTCTCTCGATAAAATGAAATAGAATGAACCGAGGCCGGCATGCAGACCAGTTTCCTTCACAGCCTCATTCTTAGAAGGTGTCGTTAGCTTCATTAGGATTTAATGATTTCCATTATTTCGTCGGGTATTGTGGTAGCCTCTGTAATAGAGCTAGATTTGCATTTCCTATTAACAAGGCGCACTTATTCTCAGTGCCCTGATAACTGCCATTCAGTCTGGGGAAATTTACCCTTCTGACTTTGAAACCCATGTATTTCGTTAGGATCAAATTCAGATAAATTCCCCTGAAACACTGTTGTCTCTACCTCTTACCCCGACTTTTAGAGGGCATCATAGATAGTAAAAACACATGAAATAGGATGATATCTGGAATAAGGGCACTCCTATCCCAGTTCATGCGAAATTGCGCTAGCTACACAGAACTGCCAAAATGATGTGTGGACTATTGTTGATTGACATTGAACATGAGATATTAAAACAGATAGATCAGACGCATAGTAATTAAGGAGTGAAAGAACAGGGTCTCTGTAGAACGAAGATAGCTGTGAAGTGTTTTGTGACAAGAGAAACCGCACA
>NW_019945951.1:52577-58011 GCF_002910315.2 Salvelinus sp. IW2-2015 | reverse complement strand
TACTGTTACTACTACTGTCCCTGCTACTACTATTCACTACTGTTCACTCCTACTACTCGTTTCCTAACACCTCATTTTTCACCCTTACTACTGTACCTGACTACTGTACTTGCACCGTTAGCCATACGATGAACCTACTGCCTACAGTTCTACAACTTCTTCCCTTGCCTACTCCAACAAACTTTCATTGTCTTCCACCGCCCAGAATTTCAACGTTTGTCAAAATCGTCACAAGACAAAATATTCATTTTGTCACTTAATCTCTAACTAGTGTTAATTTAAGGTTAAGTTGCGTGATCAGGGTAAACTCCAAAACGATGGACTGGGATTGAACACTTGACCTTCGATGCCGGAGCCTCGCAGCTTACCGCCCATCCACCTCCCACATCAAGGCACAGCTCTAGCAATTCGCCAAGACGACTTTGACGTAGCTAGAGCTCACCAAGTGTACCATAGCGGACGGTGTTTAATTCATCACCCAGATCTGTCCCTTGGTTCACCGGATGGGGACTTTTGATTCACCTTGGATCCTTGATCGCCCCGTGACTGGTGTACAACGTGCTGTTCTTAACCTTACAGACATTAACTACGAATACCAAGGTACTACACCTGTACTGACTTTGTAAATGCACAAATTAACGCTGTTACTGACAGCGGGCTTCAGACCCAGGTGCGCTGTACTACTGCCCTCACTAAGAAGACCACTATCACCATGCGTTATGACAGGGGATTCTAGCCCCAGGAGTTGCTATCCGACTTCCTGTCTGCTCCACTAAGACAGACAGCTAATCACCATCTGTTACTGACAGGGGATTCAGCTCAGGTACTCTGTATTACCTGTCCCTACTGCTCCACTAAGACAGTCACTATCACCACTGTTACTGACAGGGATTCAGCCCCAGGACGGTGCTGTCCCTACTGTCCTACTGCCTCCACTAAGACACGACACCTCATCACCCTTATCTGTTACTCACAGCCGGGGATTCAGGCCCCAGGTGCTATCCCTACTCGTGCCTGACTGCTCCACCTCAAGCGACAGACTCTCTCACCAATTTACTCGAAACAGGGATCACCCCAGCGTGCTATGTCCTACTGTCCTGCTGCTCCAAACTAAGACAGTCACTATCACCACTGTTACTACCCACGGGGGATTCAGCCCCAGGTGCTTATTACTGTCCTACGCTCCACTAAGACAGAATCACTACATCACCATGGTTACTGACAGGGATTCGCCCCACGGTGCGGTACTACGTCCTACTGCCTCCACTAGACAGACACATCACCACTGTTACTGCACAGGGGCGAGTTCGCCCCAGGGTCGGTCCTACTGTCCTACTCCTCCCACTAAGACAGACACTACACCCCACTTCACTGTGTAAGCATTCCAGGTTACTGACCACTGCACCCACTTCACATCCTCCACTGTTCAAGCATTAGCGTACACATCTAGCTAAAGTTTTACATGAGCAAAACTCCACCACGATTCATCATACCCTGTGTTTTAACTTGAACCTTAATAACTACACTGGCAAAGAGAGAACGAGTAGTAGAAGAGATCTGGCAAAGAGAGAATCAGTCACGAGAGCAGAGAGAGAGAGAGATAGAGAGAAGAGAGAGAGAGAAGACGATGAGAGGAGAGAGAAGAGAGAGAGACGAGAGGAGAGAGGATGGAGAGAGGAAGAGAGAAGCAGACAGAGAGAGAGAGAGAGAGAGAGAGAGAGAGAGTGAAGAAGACGAGAGAGATCGAGAAGACGAGAGAAAGAAGACGAGGAGAGGCACAGAGAGAGAAGAGCAAGAGAGATTAGCTCTGTATTTCACATGCGCCCATCTACATCAATGCTTAATTATTCAGCAGCATGGTCTAGCCCAGCCCCATATTACCTAATGCATATCATTTACACTGTATCACTCAGACCTAGAAAACTTCCTCGACCCTTCTCTCCTCACTCTCACACCACCACACACACACACCACACACACCACACACACGCAGCACATCCACACCACACACAGCACACAGCACACACACACACACCACACACACCAACACAGCACACACACAAACACATAGAAGACCAGAATACATGAAGCCAAGGTTCCATCCTAGCGACAATGTGTAATGTTTTCTATCGTCCTGTTTAAACACGGACTCTAACTTTGACTATACCTCGCTCTAACACACACAACACACACGTACACCACACACACTCAAACACACACACACACACCACCACACACACACACACCACACACACACACACGACAGCACACCACACACACACCACACACACACACACACACACACTAAAACCCAGTCTAAATTATTAATATGGGCTGAATACTGTGTATTGTTTTCCTCCATGCGAGCCTGGAACTAATTCCCAGATGAGAGTGTGGTGTTGGGTGTTTGTAGTGTGTGTGGTGTGTGTGTGTTTGTGTGTGTGTGTGCTGTTTGTGAAGTGTGTGTGTTGGCCTGTGCTTGTTTGTGAATGTGTGCGTGTTGCTGAGTAACACCATGTGCTTAACAGGACCCACTCATATTTTCAAAGACGCATGACGCCTGTAAATAGGTTTCCAGATGCAATGGTTTAGTGTGCCTCGTGAGTGAGCGTCGATGAGTGCGCACGTTCGCGCGGGTGTGTGTTTGGTCACGTTCACGGCCTGTGTTCCCTCCATGATGCGCAGAGGGTTACAGCGCGGTCAGTGACACAGGCTCGAAATGTGAGCGGGGCCCCGTGGAATTTGTGTCTCGTTTAGCATCCGACGTGCTTCTTACCGCTCCATCAGTTTACTTTAAACAGAAGAGCAACCAATTCCTCATTCTACATCTCAATCTAGTTCATTTGCATTGTGCTGCTATCGCACAAAGCACCACGCTATGACCTACACTGCTTGAACCAAGATCAGTTCTGTGAGACGACCTGCTTGTCGAAATCTCATTAAAAAATCCATGGGATTTAATTTGGAGATCGGTCCCCCACTTGCGCTAACAGCTTTCACTTGCTAGGAAGCTCTCCATAGATTTTAACATTGCTGCCTTCCATTCAACACACAGAGCTATTAGTGAGGTCGACACAGATGATTGGCCGATCACAGCCCGGCTCATATTCATCCCCAAGGATCTCCGATGGGGTTGACGTCAGGGCCTCATGTACAGCGCCATCAAGTTCTTTCACAACTGTCTCAACAAACCATCTGTGGGGACCATGCACTTGTGCATTGGGCACTTCTCATGCATGAAACCAGGGAAAGGCCATTCCGCCAACTGTCACTCGACAAAGATCTGAAGCACATATAACTGAGGTCGAGAACTGAATTGACGCTGTACGCTGTCTACAACCTGTCCCTTCAACTAGTTAAAACAAGGGCCCAAAGCCCATACCATTTACACAACAGCACCAGACCATGAAATTCGTCCATTCTCCACCAACACTTTACAGTTGGAACTATTACATTGGCAGTAACATGTCTGTTCTCTGCATCCGCCCACCCGCCAAACCCAGATTCTTCCTGGCGGACTGCCATATGGTGAAGGGTGATTCATCACTCCAGAGAACGCATTTCCACTGCTCCAGACTCCAATGGCYYRYAGCTTTACACCACTCCAGCCGATGCTTGGCATTGCACATGGTGATCTTACGCTTGTGTGCGGCTGCTTGGCCATGGAAACCCKTTTCATGAAGRTCCTGACAAACCGTTCTGGTGCTCACGTTGCTTCCAGCGGCAGTTTGGAACTCGGTAGTGAGTTTTGCATCCGAGAACAGTTTTTACATGCTAAGTGATTTAGTACTCGGCAGTTCAGTTCTCTGAGCTTCAGTGGCCTACGACTTCCTGGCTTCGCCGTTGTTGCTCCTAGACATTTCCACTTCACAATAACAGCACTTGTAGTTGACTGGGACAGCTTTAACAGGGAAGAAATTTGATAAACTTGGATTTTGTTGGTTGAAGACAGTCAGGCCCATTGTGATAGCATAGTCTCATTGTTGACTATAGACAGTCAGGACCATTGTGATAGCATAGTCTCTTTGTTGACTGAAGATGATCAGGACCATTGTGACAACATAGTCTCATGTTGGCTGAAGACAGTCAGGCCCATTGTGATATCATAGTCCCTTTGTGACTGAAGACGATCAGGACCATTGTGAAAGCATAGACTCTTTGTTGGCTGAAGACAGTCAAGACCATTGTGATATCATAGTCCCTTTGTGACTGAAGACGATCAGAACCATTGTGATAGCATAGTCTCTTTGTTGACTATAGACAGTCAGGACCATTGTGATAGCATAGTCTCATTGTTGGCTGAAGACAGTCAAGACCATTGTGAAAGCATAGTCTCTTTGTTGACTATAGACAGTCAGGACCATTGTGAAAGCATAGTCTCTTTGTTGGCTGAAGACGATCAGAACCATTGTGAAAGCATAGTCTCTTTGTTGACTATAGACAGTCAGGACCATTGTGAAAACATAGTCTCTTTGTTGGCTGAAGACGATCAGAACCATTGTGATATCATAGTATCTATGATGGCTGAAGACGATCAGAACCATTGTGAAAACATAGTCTCATTGTTGGCTGAAGACAGTCAGGTCCATTGTGATATCATAGTCTCTATGATGGCTGAAGACGATCAGAACCATTGTGAAAGCATAGTCTCTTTGTTGGCTGAAGACAGTCAGCCACTGTGTCGTCAATGGCTCTTTTGCCAAATTGGACCTGTATTCACTGCACATATGACCGTAGTTGACACCAGTCACCTTACCCTCACCCGAACCTTTACCTTTCTCCAATTGAATGTATGGAGCCAAGGTATTCCAACTGTTAGCATTGTTGTTTAAGGACTTTCCTGTCTCAGGACTGACAAGTTGAAGAAAAATGGCTTAAGGACAACAAAGTCTAAGGTATTGGAGTGGCCGTCACAAAATACCTGACCTCAATCCTATAGAAAAACTGTAGGGCAGAACTGAAAAAGCGTGAGCGAGGAAGGAGGTCTACAAACTTGACTCAGATACACCATCTCTTTCAGGAGGAATGGCCAAAATTCACTCAACTTATTGTGGGAAGCTTGTGGAAGGCTGCCCGAAATGTTTGAGACCCAAGTTAAACAATTTAAAGGCAATGCTACCAAATACTATTGAGTGTATGTAAACTTCCTGACCCACTGGGAATGTGAATGAAGAAAAAAAAGCTGAAATAAATCATTCTCTCTACTATTATTCTGACATTTCACATTCTTAAAATGAAGTGGAATCCTAACGATCCTAAGACAAAGGCGGACTTAGTACTAGGATTAAATGTTAGGAATTGTGAAAAACTGAGTTGAAATGTATTTGGCTAAGGTGAATGTAAACTTCTGACTTCATCTGTAGATCACTTTTTGTAAAGAGTGACTGAGACTGAGGCACATATGTTAGACAAATGATATTAGAAAGGACATGCA
>NW_019945951.1:42638-45485 GCF_002910315.2 Salvelinus sp. IW2-2015 | reverse complement strand
CCCTCAGGGGTGCGTGCTCAGTCCCTTCTGTAGTCCTGTTCACCCCGACTGCATGGCCAGGCACGACTTCCAACACCATTCATTACGTTTGAGATGACACAACAGTGGTAGCCCTGATCACGGACAACGATTGAGACAGCCTATTAGAGGAGGTCAGAGACCTGCACCCCTGCTGAGGATTAGCGTGGCAGATGTGTTGCTAACTACCTTCACCACCTGGGGGCGGCCAGTCAGGAAGTCCAGGATCCAGTTGCAGAGGGAGATGTTTAGTCCCAGTATCCTTAGCTTAGTGATGAGCTTTAAGGGTACCGTGGTGTTGAACGCTGAGCAGTAGTCAATGAATAGCATTCTCACGTAGGTGTTCCTTTTGTCCAGGTGGGAAAGGGCAGTGTGGAGTGCAATAGAGATTGCATCATCAGTGGATCTGTTTGGGCGGTATGCAAATTGGAGTGGGTTTAGGGTTTCTGGTATAATGGAGTTGATGTGGGCTATTACCAGCCGTTCAAAGCACTTCATGGCTAAGGACATGAGTGCTACGGGTCTGTAGTCATTTAGGCAAGTTGTCTTTGTGTTCTTAGGCACAGGGACTATGGTGGTCGGCTTGAAACGTGTTGGTATTACACACTCAATCAGGGATATGTTGAAAATGTCAGTGAAGACACCTGCCAGTTGGTCAGCACATGCCCGGAGCACACGTCCTGGTAATCCGTCTGGCCCAGCAGACTTGTGAATGTTGACCTGTTTAAAGGTCTTACTCACGTCGGCTACGGAGATAGTGATCACACAGTCGTCCGGAACAGCTGATGCTCTCATGCATGCCTCAGTGTTGCTTTCCTCGAAGCGAACATAGAAGTGATTTAGCTCGTCTGGTAGGCTCATGTCACTGGGCAGCTCGCGGCTGTTCTTCCCTTTGTAGCCGGTGTYGTACGATTCAATCTTAMRSKWMTATTGYCYCTTTGCCTYTTTGATGGTTCYTCGGAGAACATAGCAGGATTTCTTATAAGCTTCTGGGTTAYAGACKCGCACATTGAAAGTGGCAGCTCTAKCCTTTAGCTCAGTGAGAGTGTTGCCTATAATCCATGGCTTCTGTTTGGGGTATGTACGTACYGTCACTGTGGGGTCGAAGTCCTCGATGCACCTATTTATGAAGCCAGTGACTGATGTGGTGTACTCCTCAATGCCATCGGAAGAATCCCGGAACATATTCCAGTCTGTGATAGTAAAACAGTCCTGTAGTTTAGTATCTGCTTCACCTGATCACTTTTTTACAGACCGAGTCACTYATGCTTAATGCTTTAATTTTTGCTTGTAAGCAGGAATCAGGAGGAAATAATTCTGGTCGGATTTGCCAAATGGAGGGCGAGGMAGAGCTTTGTACCCGTCTRTGTGTGTGGAGTACAGGTGATCTAGATTTTTTTCCCCTCTGATGGCACATTTAACATAGATAGATAGATTTAACATAAATAGAAATTAGGTAGAACTGATTTAAATTTCCGTAGATTAAAGTCTTCGGCCACTAGGAGCGCCGCCTCTGGGTGAGTGGTTTTCTGTTTGCTTATTTCCTGTTACAGCTGACTGAGTGTGGTCTTAGTACCAGCATCCGTCTTGTAGTGGTAAATAAACAGCCACGAAAAATATAGCTGAAAACTCTCTAGGCAAAAAGTGTGGTCTGCATTATATCACAAGATACTCTACTACAGGCGAGCAAAATCTAGAGACTTCGTTAGATTTCATGCACTAGCTGTTGGTCACAAATATGCACAGACCGCCCCCCCCTCGTCTTACCGGAGTGTGCTGTTCTATCTTGCCGGTGCAGCGTATATCCTGCTATCTGAATATCCATGTCATCATTCAGCCACGATTCCATGAAACATAAGATATTACAGTTTTTGATGTCCCGTTGGTAGGATACTCGTGATCGTACCTCGTCTAATTTATTGTCCAATGATTGCACGTTGGCGAGAAATATTGACGGTAACGGCAGCTTTCCCACTCGCCTTCTGCGGATCCTTAAGAGGCACCCCTGTGTACTATGTACCTGTGTCTCTTCCTCTTGCCAATAACTGGGATGTTGGCCTTGTCGGGTGTTCGGAGAATGTTCTGTGCCTCCTGTTTGTTGAAGAAAAAATATGAGTCTAATCCGAGGTGAGTGATCGCTGTCCTGATATCCAGAAGRTCTGCTGCCATTTCTTCCGGCGCCATTTTARCCATTAACATATKATGTAATTMAAATAATGTTTACATATCTTGCATTACTCATCTCATAGACTGCATTCTATACTTTTCTACTGTATTTTAGTCTATGCCGCTTGACAGTGCTTGACCAAATATTTATATATTCTTAATTTCATTCCTTACTTAGATTTGTGTGTGTTAGTATATGTTGTGAAATTGTTAGATATTACGTGTTAGATACTGCTGCGATGTCAGAACTAGAAGCACAAGCCTTTCGTTACGCTCACATACCATCTGCTAAACATGTGTATGTGGCCAATACAATTTGATTTTTTAAAAATTTTTTAGATTTCTGGTCCAGTCGCCCCTGTGTAGTTGTATCATACACACACACACACACACACACACACACACACACACCACACACACACACAACACCACACACACACACACACACACACAACACACACACAACACACACACACACACACACACACAACACACACACACACACACAACACACACACACACACACACACACACACACAACACCAAAGCCCATAGGTGTATATCTTACCAGCGTTGCCTGTCTCAGCAGTCTGTTGATTTCTGCTCTCTCAACTGAGCGCACGTATGGAAACCACATAGCTTTCAATCACACCACACACACAC
>NW_019945951.1:23482-37017 GCF_002910315.2 Salvelinus sp. IW2-2015 | reverse complement strand
CTTAGAGAAATGAAAAAGGCATTTAATGTATCTTGAAATCTCATCTAGACTAGAGTGAAACCAGGGGATTTGGACTAGTGTGTGTCGTGTGTGGTTGTGTGGTGTGTTGGTGTTAGTGTTTATATGCTAGTGTGTATATGTATTTGTTTTGTGTGTGTGTGTATGTAGTGCTGTGTGTGTGTAGTATGTGTGTGTGTAAGTCGTGTGTGTGGTTTCGCGCCTGTGTGTGGTGTATCTCCCCTGCTTGTCTATATCTCTGAGTCAAACGACATGACTTTCTTTTAATTTTCTACCCTTCTCTAGTTGTAATCACTCTCCAGAGGAGTGTCATATCAAATCAAATCAAATGTATGGATAAAAGACAGGGAGAAGTTCGAATCGAAGGGCACCGAACCAAGAATGAAGGTCCGTAACAGAACGAAGTGGCACCGTTAACAGAATGAAGGCACCGTTTAACCAGAATGAAGGCACCGTAAACAGAACGAAGGCGTTTTACCGCTACAGAACGAAGGGTCCGTAACAGAATGAAGGGCCACGTAACAGATTCAAGGTACCGGTAACAGAACAAAGGGTAACCCGTAACAGAACGGAAGGGCCACCGTAACCAGAACGGAGGGCACCGGAAACAGCAGATGAAGGGCACCGTACACAGAATGAAGCGCACCGTACAGAAGAGGGTACAACGCTAACGAAATGAAGTCACCATAACATAATGAAGGGCCACCGTAAACAGAATAGAAAAGTACAACGTACAAGAACGAATAGGAACAACAGTATACAGACGGAAGCTAACCGATAACAGAACGAAGGACAAACCGTAAAACAAACGAAAGAGCACGAACAAACGAAGAACAGCTCCGTACACGAGGGTAACACATAACGACGAAGAGATACCGCTAAACCAGATGAGGGATCCGTAACAGAATGAAAGAGGACCGAACAAGACGAGGCAACCGATACAGAACGATGAAAGAGATACACAAGATAACAGAATAGGGAGATACACCAGAATACGACGAGCACCGTAAAAGACGAAGAAGGACCGTAACAGAACGAAGGCACCGTAACGAACAAGGGGCACCGCGTAACCAGAACAAGAGGACCGTTACGAAACGCAAGGTAACCGTAAACGAAACGAAGCGGTACCCGTAACAGAAGGAAGGGCACCGTAACAGCACAAAGGGCACCCGTAACAGAACGAAGGGTACCGTAACAACGAAGGGTACCGTAACAAAGGAAGGGCACCGTAACAGAACAAGGCACCGTAAACAGAACAAAGGGCCCCGTAACAGAATGAAGCGGTACCGGTAAACCCCCCCCCCCCCCCAAAACCCCCCCCCCAAACCACACAACCCCCCCCCCCCCCCCCCCCCAAAACGAAGGGCCCCGTAACAGAACGAAGCGGTACCAGTAACAAGAACGAAGGGTACCGTAACAGAACGAAGGGCATCGCTAACCAGATTTCCTGGGTTGGGTTTTTTCAATCCGCCCACAGCTGCAGCACCTATAATCATCCCATTTGGAGTGCAGCTGACATGCTCCCCTGTCTAGATGCCCCAGGCCGTCAACTTCGTTGGACATTCGACTATCCTATGAGGGAAGTTAGGGACCATCAGTAAATTGCACAATGTACTGGGACAATATATTTTTTCTAACCTCAAATAGTAAAAAATGTCAATGATTTCAAACCCAAACCAACTAAAATTGTAGAAACGTTAATATTTAAAATATTTGAATGGCTTTAATGAGAAAAACTACAAACATTAGCAACACTCAAAATGTTGTCCCATTTATTTATTCGTGTAATTCTATTGATTGTTCGCTTAACTAGCAACAGCGAGATAGGCTATTCAAAAGCACAACCCAATTGCCGTGGTTGCCCACACCAGCCAGCTTGAACCTAACTTGCCAAGTGATTTTCATAGAAGCACCCACATCAAACCAACACCCCGAAACCAACTCAGCATCTGAATTCAGTTATCGGCCCGCTGGCATTTGTTAATTAACACCAAATCTAAAACCAGGCCAAATCAGGAAGCTGTCAGTCGCCCTTTTTAAGTTTGGGCATGGTGACTTGAACACGCAACCCCAGATGCTCACGACCAGGCTCACGACTTACACCCAGCCCCCGCTGTTAATGCCAGGCAACATCTACGCTATCTGATGGTCATAGGGGCTTTGAATTCAACTACTGACTCATGCTACCATGTGGACAGATTTGATTTCACAGTGGATCTCGAGCGAACCCTGGGTCTAACAGGAGAGGAGAGGAGGAGATGTGGAACTTTCTGTCTTCAACAGGGCTCATGCACACACAGCGTGATCTGGCATGTTTCTATTTGGAAGAAAGATGGCTGAAGGGACACACGGATACGACACGTTGCGTTGTTTAGCAACAAACACCTATTCCGGCTCCAACTATCGCCGGCAACACAGACGCGGTTTGCTGAGAATGTTGATAACTGTAAGCTACTATTTCATCTCGACTCGTTATCTGAAAATACTATACACATTTGCACCAATGATCACTGTTGTCTTCTCAAACATTGTTATAGTTGCAGTGGTGGAAAAAGTATCCAATGTCAACTTAAGTAAAAGTCATAGATAACTTTAATGGAAAAGTTACTCAAGTTAAAGTCAAAGTCACCCAGTAAAATGTTCACACTTGAGTTAAAGTCTAAGGTATTTAGAATCACAACCACATTCTGACTTCTGCTCCAATGCGGAAACGGGGGCAATTCCTTTTAATGACTGTCAGCTGAACCCATCTATACGAGAGAGATCGGCGGCATTCAGCTTCCACAAGTACTGCCATCTGCCTCACACACACACACACACACACACACAACACACACACACACACACACACACACACACACACACACACCACACACACACACCAACCAACACACACACACACACACACAACACACACACACACACACACACACCACACACACACACACACCCACACCCACACACACGACACACACCACACACACACGCAGCAACGCGCACACGCAACACACGCATTTGCACACACCACACACGCTACACAACACCACGCTACACAAACACACACACACAGAACACACGCACACACAACGCACACACATACGCACGCACCCACACACAGCACACAGACACGCACCACAGACACGCACACACACACACATTGCTCTGAGTCCCCCTGATCTCTGGTCCAGAGCGGCCTCATCTCCAAGTATCAGCAGATACAAAGACATGACTGTAAACAGCCCTGCGTGACCCCCCCACACCCCCCCCCCCCCAACAGATCCCAACTCCTGCCTTGCTGAGATTGTGTCCAGCACTCTGCCTTGTCCCTGTTTTAGCTTGTCTTTAATTAACATCGTTCAAGCTGACGAGGCAGTGCCGTTAACGCACTAAGAGGGTTGGAACTAGACAACACCATCCTAATCACCTCCTTCCCCTCAGGAGTTGAAACACTTTATTAGGGGTCCCCATATCCTCAAAAACTTCTACATCTGCACATCTTGAGAGCATCTGGGACTGCCTCCATCACCGACTGGTATGCGCACCAATAGCACACGCCCTGAATCGCATAGCACTACAGAGGGTAATGTGGACCAGCAGTGCATCACTGGGCCGAGCTCCCTTGCCGGTCCCGGACCTCTATTATTCAGAAGGAAGGACGGGAAAATTCGTCTACACTAAAACCTCCAAGATATAGGAAAATGTTTCCCTCGTCCGCATGACAAGTGGCATACGGCAGCACCACGTCTGACACCACAGCTCCCGAACCACTTCAATCCCAAAGGCCAGATTGTTGCATTACCATAACATCCGCTCTTTGATCAAACAAAAGTTTCTGTTCATTAAAATGTTGCCTTTCATTGCCGACATGTGACAATGAATGAATTAACTTGACGAACATTCACATTTGAACCTAATTCCTTAATAACAAACTGTCTCCTATTCAGATGCTATTTCAAGAAAAACGGTGAATAAACTGTTTGAAGGCTGTTCTAGCAGAAAAAAATACGTTTCAATGTCTTCTATTCGTTTATATTGCTTTTATTTCATATGGAAGTTATATATTTGCTATTAGAGCAACAGTTTGACATAATTCATGATTGCAGCTAATCTGTAAAAAAACAGATTAGCGCTGCTGACTTTAGTAGTTAAGACACGCTGACCACTCATCACACACAGTACCGACTGACACTCATCACCACACCAGTCACGCTGACACTACTCACACACAGTCAGCTGACACTCATCACACACAGTCACACTGGACACTCATCCCCACACAGTCACTCGCTGACACTCATCACACACAGTCACACGACACTCATCAACACACAGTCACGCTGACACTCATCACACACAGTCACACTGACACTCTCACACACAGTCACCCACTGACACTCATCACACACAGTCACACTGACACTCATCACACACAGTCACTCATCACACACACATCACACTACACTCGTTACACACCCAGTCCACGCTGACACTCATTCACACACGCCACCAACTGACACTCATCACACACAGTCAACAACTGACATTCTCATCACCCACAGTCACCTGCCCTGGAACTTCCCTGTGTAATAGCTACTGACCCTGCACATAGTCACACTGACACTCCCGTCACACACAGTCACACTGACCCACTCATTCACACACAGTCAGCACTGACACCTCATCACACACAGTCACACTGACACTCCGGCAACCACATGCCACACTGGCCACTCTCGGCACAAACAGGCACACGGACACGCCGGCACACACAGGCACACGGACACGCCGGCACACACAGGCACACGGACACGCAGCACACACAGCACGCGACCACGCAGCACACACAGGCCACTGACAGCAGCACACACCAGGCCGCGGACACGCAGCACACACAGGCACACGGACCACGCAGCCACACACAGGCACGCGGACACGCAGCACCACAGGCACACGGACAACGCAGCACACACAGCACACGGACCACGCAGCACACACAGCCACAACCGGACCACCTCAGACACACAGGGCACGTCAGCACACCACCAGGCCACACGGACCACGCGGTACACCACAGGCACGGCGGACAACGCAGCCACACACAGCACAAGGACACGCAGCACACACAGGCAAACACGGACACGCAGCAACCCACAAGGCACCCGGACCCGGGAACTGTCCCGGGGCTGGAGAGCGACGACCCTGCACAGATGCACCACGGACACCGCCGGCACACACGAGCACACTGGACACTCAGCACACACAGGCACACGGACACGCAGCACACACAGGCACACGGACACGCCGGCACACACAGGGGCACACGCCACGGCGCACAAAACACGTCACACGGACACGCCGGCAGACACAGGCACACGGACACCGCCTCACACACAGTCACAGTACACGCAGCACACACAGCGCAAGCGACACGCATCAACACCACAGGCACACGGACACGGCATGACACACAGCACGCGGACCACGCAGCACACACAGGCACACGGACACCTGCCACACACAGTCACCGCGACACGCAGCACACACAGGCACACGGACACGCAGCACACACAGGCACGCGGACACGCAGCACACACAAAGGCACGCGGACACGCAGCACGCACAGGCACCACGGACACGCAGCACACACAGCACAAGGACACGGCAGCACCACACAGGCACTGCGGACACGCAGCACACACAGGCACACGACACGCGGGACACACCAGGACGCGGGACACGCAACCCACACACAGGCACATGACACGCAGCACACACACAGGCACACGGACACGCAGCACACACAGGCACGCGGACACTCAGCACAACCACAGGCCAACAACCGGACACGCAGCACCCACAGCACCCGGACCCGGAACGGCCCGGGGAGAGCGACGGGAACCCGGCACACGGACACGGCCGGCACACACAGTCACACGGACACGCAGCCACACACAAGCACGCGGACACGCAGCACACAAGATGGCACACGGACCACGCCGCACACACAGTCACACGGCCACGGGGCCGAACAGCACACGGACACTCGCGCACACACAGGGCACACGGACACGCCGGCGACACAACAGGCACACGGACACGGCGGGCACACACGCACACGGACACGGCCAGCAACCAAAAGGCACACGGCACGCCGGCACACAGGCACCACGTACACGCCGGGCACACAGGCACACGGACACGCCGGCACAGCACGGCACACGGACACGCCAGCACGAACCGCACCACGGACACGCCGTCACACACGGCACACAGACACGCGGCACAACACATGCACACGGACGCGCCAGCACACACAGGCAACCGGACACGCCGGCACACAGGCACACGGGAACACCCGGCACACACAGGCACCACGGCCACGCCGGCACACACCCGATCACCCGCCGCCACACACAATCCCGAAACACTATGGGGAAACAAGGGCACCGGACACGCGGCACCACAGGCACACGGACACGCCGGCACACACGGGCAGACGGACAACGCCGGCACACACACGCACGACAAGCACGACGACACGACGGACCCCGGACGGGCCCGAAGAGAGCGACGGACCCGGGAAACGGGCCGGGAGAGGAGCGACGGACCCGGGAAACGGGCCCGGGAGAGAGCGACGACCCGGGACGGCAGCGCGCCGCGGCTGCCGCCCGCCGCCGGGGGGGGGAGAGAGAGGACAGTGCCAGGGGCAAGGAGCGAGAGACAGGGACAGGCCAGGCGGCAGGAGCCGAGAGGACAGGACAGTGCCAGGGGCAGGACGAGATAGAGGACAGGGCCTCGGAGGGCAGGCAGGAGAGAGGATGTGCAGGAGGGGGACGGCAAGCAGGGGCCAGGAGGACCGGGACGGAACAGGGGCAGGGGACGGGGGTACAGCAGGGTCAGGGGGACTGGGGACGGGGAAGGGCGCAGGGGGACGGTGGAGGACGGTACGCGGGGGGCAGGGGGACGGGGGACGGAGGGCAGGGGGGACGGGGGGAGTGAGGGAGGGTCAGGACGGGGGGACGGACAGGGGGCAGGGACGGGGAGGGGGACGAGAGGGTCAGCGGGAGCTGGCGAGCAGGGCAGGGGGACGGGGGGGCACGGGGGGCAGGGGACGGGGGGACGGAGTGGCAGGGGCGGACGTGGGACGGAGCTGGGCCAGGGGACGGGGGGGGAGGGCAGGCGGCAGGGGACGGGGGGGGACAGAGGGCAGGGGGACGGGTGGGCGGCACAGGGGCAGGGGACGGGGGGACAGAGGGCAGGGGGACGGGGCGGGAACGAGAGGGCAGGGTGACGGGTGGGGACGGAGGGCAGGGGACAGGGGGGGGAGGGCAGCGGCACGGGGGGGGAGGACGGGCAGGGTGACGGGGTCGGACGGAGGCAGGGGGGACGAGGGCAGGGCAGGAGCGAGACACAGGGACAGGGGCCAGGGCAGGGGGCGACGGGGGAGAAGGACGGGCAGGGGGACGGGGGGGAGGAGGGCGCGGACGGGAGGGAGAGGGCAGAGGGACGGCGGGGGGAAGGAGGCGCGGGGAGACGGGGGGGGCACGGCGGAAACGGGGGGGAACGAAGGGTCAGGGGACGGGGAACTCGATGGGGGAGGCAGGGCAGCGGGACGGGGAGGAGGGGCAGGGGAAGACGGCGGACCGGGGCCAGGAGGGGCAGGGGGGAGGCGGCGGAGAGGGGGCAGCGGACGGGGGGGGCGCAGAAGGGGCGAGCGGGACGGGGGGGAGGGAGGGGCAGGGGACGGGGGGAGGCGAGCGCGGGGCAGCGGACGGGGGGGACGAGGGCAGGGGGACGGGGGGGTTATGTAGGGGAGCACGTCTTGGACGGGTGTGGGAGGAGGGGCAGGGGACGGGGCGGGAGGAGGGCGGCCGGTACGGAGTGGGAGGGAGGGGCAGGGTGGACGGGCGGCGGGACGGGCTCAGGGCAGGACGGGACGAGAGGCAGGGGACGGCGGGGGGACGATCAGGGCAGAACCCGTGACGGGGGCATGGCGACGGAGGGCAGGGGACGGTGACGGGGAAGGAGGGCGCAGGGGGACAGGGGGAGGAGGGCCAGGGGGACGCGCGGGCGGGACGGAAGGGGCAGGGGACGAGGGCCAGCGGGCCAGTAGCCGAGGGACACAGGGACAGGGCCCAGGGGCAGACGGGGAACTGGGGGCAGGCATGGGCAGGGACGGGGGGGAGGAGGCGGCAGGGCGGACGGGGCGGGTGGAGGAAGCGGGACAGGCCGCGGACGGCGGGAACAGCACGTGCAGGGGACGGGGGGGGGGCAGCGAGGGACGGGGATGGCGAGAGGGGACAGCCAAGGGGCAGGGGGACGGGGGGGCAGGAGGGGGCAGGGGACGGGCGCCGAGCAGAGATACGGGCGGCAGGCGACGGGAGCCAGGGGGAGGGGGAAGGGACGGCAGGGGCAGCGGGGACGGGGGAGCCGGGGCAGGGGGACGGGGGGCAGGTAGGGGCAGCCGGGACTGGGGGGCAGGGTCACACGGCGCAGTGCGAGGTGGGGACGTAGGCCAGGGGCAGCGCAGAGACGGCGCGAGACAGCGGGGAGGCAGGGCAGGGGCGCATCGAGCGGCGGGGACGAGCGGCAACAAGGGGCAGCAGCAGCGGGCGGACCGGGGGGCGGACGGAGATGAGGGGGCGGCAGGGGACGGGGGGCGACTACGAGAGGGGCAACACGGGGCCCGGAGGCTCGGGGGACGAGGGGCAGGACGGGGGGGGAGGAGGGGCAGGGGGACGGTGGGGGAGGAGGGGAGGGGACGGGGCGGGACGGAGGGGCAGGGGCGATGGGCCAGCGGGCAGGAAGCGAGAACAGGGACAGCAGGGCAGGGGACGGGGAGAGGGCAGGACCGGGGGGGGCAGGGAGGGGGCAGGGGACGGCGGCGGCGGAGAGGGGCAGCGGGACGGGGGAACCGAGAACGACACACACCTGAACGAGGGCAGGGGGGACGGGGGGGGCAGGAGGGACGGGGGGTCAGGAGGCAGGGGACGGGGGGGAGGAAGGGCAGGGGACGGGGGGCGGCAGGAGGGGCAGCGGACGGGGGGGGAGAGCGCGGCAGCCGACGGGGGGGAGGAGGGGCAGGGGTGACGGGGGGGAGGAGGGGCAGCGGGACGGGGGTGAGGAGGAGGGGCAGGCGGGACGGGGGGGAGGACGGCCGGCAGCGGGACGGGGGGTGAGGAGGGGCAGCGGACGGGGGGGAGGAGGGCAGCGGGGACGGGGGGAGGGGGCCAGCGGTCGGGAACGACGAGCACACCGCGGAAGCCGGGGGGGGGGACAGGAGGAGCCGGCAAGAACGGAAGGAGGCAAACGGGGGCGCCGAACGAGCATAAGCAGAAACGGGCGAGGAAAAAAGAAAACAAGAGAAACGAAGAAAACAGGAAAACTCAGGGAGGGGCGGCGAGAACACCGGCAACAGGGAAGGCACCGGGGCGGGAAAGAACGGAAGAGGAGACAGGGAGGAAAGGAGGGAGGGGCAAAGGGGAAGGGCGCAGAGGAAGACAGGCAGGGCACAGGGCGGCAGAACAGCAACAGGGGCAAGGACAGAAACGGGGGAGCAAAAAGAGCGGAGAGGGAGGGGAGGAAGGAAACACGCGGCGGGTCGGAGGAAAGGGGGGCAGACGCCGGGCGGGGGGCAGACCGGGGGGCCCGGCGCGAACCCACCGGGCAGGCGGAAGGCAGAGGAACAGGCGCGAGGCGGGGAGGGGGAGGGGGAACAAGGGCCCGGCCCGGCCGGCCCGGAGAAGAGAGGCCGGGACGGCAGGCGGACCGCCGGCCCCAGGGAGTGGCACGGGGCGGGCCACAGGACCCGGGAGGGGGCGAGGCGACCTCAGGGCGGGGCGAGGCCCGCAACCCAGCGGGGACGGGACGCCAGGCAAGAGGCGGCAAGAAAGGCAGAGGGAGAGGGGGAGGAGAGGGGACCCCGCAAGAAAGGGGCAACCGCCGGGAAGGAGCGGGAGGAGGAGGGGGGCGCAGGGCCAACTCCGCGCGAGGGCGGGGAACAGGCACGCCGCGCAGCGGCGAACGAGGGGAAGGAAAGACAAACGAACACAGGGGACCAAGGCCAGAGGGCGGGACAAAAAGACGCAGCAAGGCAGAGGGGGGAGCGGCGGGGCGGCGGAGAGGAGGGGGGAGGGGGGCACGCAGGCCGGGAACGGCAGGGCGGGGAAGAAGCGGCGGAGGACGGGAAGGAGGCCGCGCGGACCAACGAGAGGCAGGGCGCCAGACAAGGGGGGGGGGGCGGGGGCGGGGGGCGGGGCGGGGGGGGGGGGGCGGGCGAGGGGGGGCGGGGGCCCAATCGGCTGAAGGCCGCCACGCAGCGGGGGGCGCGGGCCCTGGAAACGAAGGGGGAGGAAGGCGGCGGGTCCCACGAAGAGAGCGACGGGGGCGGGGCGACGCGAGCCGAAACCAGACACAAGTCGCAGGAGAGGTGGTCACCCCTGACAACGATGCGAGGAGGGGGACGGACGACGACTAGAGCGAGAAGAGGGAACCGGCGGGTGAACCAACCGAAAGCGAGAGGAAATTGGTAGTGGGAGAGGAGCGGGTGGCTGCGGGGACGGGGGGCTATTGCTGTCTGTTTTTTTTTTTTTTCCGGGGGCGGCGGGCGCCGACTCTGTGAACGTTGTGTTTATCGTGTTCTTCTCCTCTTTTTTCTTTCCTGGGTGGGGGTTGGTTGGTGTGTTGTTGCTTGTTTGTTTGTGTGTATTTTCGTGTTTCCTTTGTAGCATTTTTGTTAGCCCGACCTGATGTGTGTGTCGTGTGTGCTAAGAATTGCTGCGTGGACTGTTGCGGACACGCGGGGTGCCTCCGCCCCCTGGGCGCCAGGTGGGGAGTCGCTCGTGTGGTCTGCTCGCTGTGTGGTTGTGCTTAGAGGGTTTTGTTGTGTTTTATATTGGGACATCGGTGGAGGGCGTGAGGTGTGGTTTTTTTGAATTTCAGGTGAGAGTTGGTAGGTTGTGTTTATAGTTGGATGATCAACGTGGAGGCTAGTTGGTAGGGTTTGTGTGTTTTATAGTTAGGGTTGCGGATGGAGGCTTTGGTAGTGTTGGGGTTTATATTGCATCTAGTGTGTATTGATGTTCTATCTTTTGCAGGTTTTAGTATATTATATCTTTCCAAATAGCCAACTGTCCTCTTCCGCTTGCATGCTCCGCTCCTAATTTTCTACTTCCCAGGATGCACTACGCTTTACTTGCTCCTATAATGGGTTGCATGTAGCCTAGCTTTGGCTCAGTAATCGAAGGTTGCCGGATCGAATCCTGAGCTGACAAGGTAACAGTCTGCCGTTCGGCCCCACATTACTGATCCAGAGTTAACCACGTTCCCTGGTAGGCTGTAATTTGCAAGTAAGAATTTGTCCTTAACTGACTTGCCTAGTTAAAGGTTTTCTGAATCTTTGGACCATTTTCCCCAAAAACTCTAAACGCAAAATGCAAAACTCTAAATCTCTCGCAAACAGCAACACTGGTTCAAAAACTGTTCTCATGCATCAAATGACACACACACACACACGTCGTATGACTAGATCTGTCTACCAACCAAACAGCACTGATGTGATCAAACACTAAACACTATGACTAGATCTGTCTAACCAACCAACACACTGATGTGATCAACACTATGACTAGATCTGTCTACCAACCAACACACTGATGGTCTCAACACTAAACACTATGACTAGATCTGTCTAGCAACCAACACACTGATGTGATCAACACTAAACACTATGACTAGATCTGTCTACCAACCAACACACTGATGGTCTCAACACTAAACACTATGACTAGATCTGTCTACCAACCAACAACACAGTGATGTGATCTACACTAAACACTACTATGAATATCCCATCAGTAGGTTTATGCATTTTCAGTGTTACACTGTAGCCGGCTGTAAAAGATTGTTACAGTAATGTAGACCTACTCAAATATACATAAATAAACACACACAAATGCAATATAGGAACAAAAACATTGTCATTTATTTCCATAAATGCAGTATTTTTTAACACTTGTTTTGCATGTAACACTTTCCGAACCCAACAAGAGAAAACCAGGACAAACATTCAGTCAGATAAAGGGTTTTCTGTACAACAATAAAAAATGAAAGTGGCTCATTCTTTCAAAACTCTAAACACAAAAAGACAAAAACACATTAGGTTGCATCTTGCCTCCTATTTGGGTCTGGCCACAGCACCTCATCTACATCACAAGCGATGTTCTCCGCTAAACAGCGGGGAACGATTCTTCTGGAGTGTCGGATCCAGCCGCTGAAAGCCCCCACATCAACTTCACCACATGCATCCTCCATTGCCTGGAGAGGAGGCATGCATGTGAGGGGATGGCGGTCATACACCTTCCATCGCCATGCCGGGAAAAAACTCTTCAATTGGGTTTAGGAATGGGGAATATGGGGGGAGGTATAGAACAATAAATTGTGGGTGGTCGATGAACCAGTTGCGGACCAGAGGAGCCCGGTGGAAACTCACGTTGTCCCATATGACAACATACCTGGGCTGCTCTGGTCCACCCCTCTGCTCGGCTGGAATGAGGAAGCCATGTAGTGTGTCCAGGAATGTGATGAGAAGGGCGGCGTTGTAGGGACCAAGGTTGGCATGGTGATGGAGGACGCCTTGCTGGCTAACGGCTACGCCACATGGTGATATTCCCTCCACGGTGTCCAGGGACATTCACAAAGGCACGGTGGCCAATAATGTTCCGTCCCCGTCTTCTGGCTGGGTTGAAGCAAGCCTCATCAATGTAAATATAAATGTGCTGAATTGCAGCGGCATCCAGCTCCATGACTCTGAAACAGACAACAAGACAATATGTGACATAGACCTAGTAGACCTAGAGCAGTCAATATGGTGAGGCACAATACACTGGATCACAGCACTGTAATGTGTCTATACAGTGCTGATATGATAGTAAATTCACAGTATAGTACTTACTTGCACATATTCATAGCGCTGTTCTTTAACCCTCTCTGAGTTTCGTTCAAATGCCACCCTGTAGATGTAGACAAGCCCACCTGGTGAATGTTATTGAATATTGTGTTGTCTGCAATTATTTGCCTCTGGATTTCTTGTAGTCTAATGGTAATGTTTGCCACCACCATGTTCACTATAGCGGTCTCCTGTTCTGGTGTGAACAGCCGATGTCTTCCACCACGGCCTGGCTGTCTCTCAGTTCTGCAGAAGATCCACAAATATGATATGATTGGTTAAAGTAAGCTAAAATAATCAATTTTCTTTCAATATGAAATGACATTACTGTAACATTGGCCAACAATCACTGAGTAACATAGGCCTGCTGATATGTCGGACTGCAGCATACTACAGTATACATACATAAAGAGCATAGTGTAGATGGTAGGTAACTTACCGGTTGTCATTTCTGAATGTACGATCAGGGCCACATTGGTTGACCATGTACTCAACCATGGATTGAGTATGAGGGAGGCTGTGCAGAGAGTTCAGCCAACCTGAGCCACTACACGTGTGCATCTATCATCCG
>NW_019945951.1:17550-23457 GCF_002910315.2 Salvelinus sp. IW2-2015 | reverse complement strand
ATGTCTCTTGCCAACCGAACCGATTAGAACGTTATGACCAGCCGTCTTGCGTAGAACCCTAGGATTTGAGTCGGGACTAATCTGGGAGAGAATGAAATAGTATTTTTTTTAAACCATCAAAATACAGTTTTTATGTAGAATATTAGTCATATTATTTGAAATATGTTGGTAACTCGTTACCTAAAAGTGATTTATGCCCTCGAAGCCGGTGTTTGGAGGAGTAATGTAACAATGTAACAGTATAACTTTAAACCGTCCCTCGCCCCGACACGGGCGCGAACCAGGGACCTTCTGCACACATCAACAAACGGTCGCCCACGAAGCGTTACCCATCGCTCCACCAAGGCCGCGGCATTGGCACGGTTTGCCGGCCCTCACGTGCAATTATATCCTCCCAAAAACACCGGCTTTCAGGCATTATCACAACATCTGTTTATAACTAACATTTAATGAACAACACAGACAAAATGACAAGTGCTTTCAAAACTAATCTTGCTCTGTATACTTATTCTGTCTACTGAATGTTTTTAATGAGTAATAAGCAGTAACCAATAACACTGAATGTTTTTAATAATGAAGCAGGCAACCAATAAACTGAATGTTTAATAATGAAGAAGAAAACGATAATGACAATTGATTTGAACCACAGACTAATATTTGTGGTCGCACACTAATTACTGATTACCCCAGAATGAACCGGCCACGAGACTCGTGTGTGTGTGTGTGTGTGTGTGTGTGTGTGTGTGTGTGTGTGTGTGTGTGTGTGTGTGTGTGTGTGTGTGTGTGTGTGTGTGTGTGTGTGTGTGTGTGTGTGCGAATGCTCTGTGCCTGTATTTATGCATGTGTGAGTTAAGGAGAGATGAACAGGAAATGATCACATAAGATTATTAATATTATGAGATGAATAAATCTCCCTGGGTATGGATAGGTTTGTGGGAGAGTGTGTGTGTGTGTGTGTGTGTGTGTGTGTGTGTTGTGTGTGTGTGTGTGTAGTGTGTGTGTGTGTGTGTGTGTGTGTGTGTTGTGTTGGTGTGGGTGTGTGTTGTGTGTGTGTGCTGTGTGGTGTGTGTGTGTGTGTGCTGTGTGTTGTGTGTGTGTGTGTGTGTGTGTGTGTTGTTAAATGGGATGAGGCAGTGTTCTGGGTACTTTTGGGAGTTGGTTCGTTTTATGCTAGTAATGCTGGTGAGGTGGTTTGTTCCAGCTAGTAATGCTGGGAGGTCGGTTTGTTCCATCTAGTAATGCTGGAGTGGTTTGTTCCACTAGTAATGCTGGGAGGTGGGTTTGTTCCATCTGTAATGCTTGGGGAGGTGCGTTTGTTCCATCTAGTAATGCTGGGAGTGGTTTGTTCCATTCTAGTAAATGCTGAGGTGGAGGTGGTTTTTCCATGCTAGTAATGCTGGGAGGTGGTTTTGTTCATAGTAATGACTCGGGAGGTGGTTTGTTCCATCTAGTAATGCTGGGAGGTGGTTTGTTCATCTAGTATGACTGGGAGGTGGTTTGTTTCATCTAGTAATGCTGGGAGGTGTGTTTGTTCCATCTAGTAATGCTGGTTGATCTAGAAGCTGGGTGTTTGTTCCATCTAGTAATGCTGGGAGGTGGTTTGTTCATCTCAGTAATTTATGGGAGGTGGTTTGTTTCCATCCGTAATGCTGGGGGTGCGTTTGGTTCCATCTAGGATGCTGGGAGGTGGTTTGTTCCATCTAGTAATGTGGGAGGTGGTTTGTTCCATCTACGTAATGCTGGGAGGTGTTTGTTATCTAGTGAATTGGGAGGTGGTTGTTTCCATCTAGTAATGCTGGGAGGTGGTTTGTTCCATCTAGTAATGTGGGAGGTGGTTTGTTTCCATCTAGTAATGCTGGGAGGTGGTTTGTTCCATCACAGTAATGCTGGGGAGGTGTTTGTTCCATTAGTAATGCTGGGAGGTGGTTTGTTCATCTAGGAATGCTGGGAGGTGGTTTGGTTCCATCTAGTAATGCTGGGAGGTGGTTTGTTCTATCTAGGAATGCTGGGAGGTGGTTTGTTCCATCTAGTAATGCTGGGAGGTGTTGTTCCATCTAGTAATGCTGGAGGTGGTTTGTTCCATTCTAGCTGGGAGGTGGTTGTTCCATCTAGTAATGCTGGGAGGTGGTTTGTTTCATCTGTAATGTGGAGGTGGTTTGTTCCATCTAGTATGCTGGGAGGTGGTTTGTTCCATCTAGTAATGCTGGGAGTGGTTTTGTCTCCATCTAGTAATGCTGGGAGGTGGTTTGTTCCATCAGTAATGCAGGGAGGTGGTTTGTTCATCTAGTAATGCTGGGAGTTGCGTAGGTGTGTGTTTTTCCATCTAGTAATGCTGGGAGGTGGGTTTGTTCAATCTAGTAATGCTGGAGGGTGGTTTGTTCTCTAGTAATGCTGGGAGGTGGTTTGTTCCATCTATGTAATGCTGGGAGGTGGTTTGTTTCATCATAGTATGCTGGAGGTGGTTTGTTTCGCGATCTGAGTAATGCTGGGAGGTGGTTTGTTCATCTAGTAATGCTGGGAGTGGTTTGTTTCCATCTAGTAATGCTGGGAGGTGGTTGTTCCATGCTAGTAATGCTGGGGGTTGTTTGTTCCATCTAGTAATGCTGGGAGTGGTTTGTTCCATCTAGTTGTGGAGGTGGTTTGTTCCATCTGTAATGCTGGGAGGGTGGTTGTTCCATCTAGGAATGCTGGGAGGTGGTTTGTCCATCTAGTATGCTTGGGAGGTGGTTTTTGTTCAGTCTAGTATGCTGGGGAGGTGGTGTTGTTCCATCTAGTAATGCTGGGAGGTGGTTTTGTTCCATCTAGTAATGCTGGGAGTGGTTTGTTCCATCTAGTAATGCTGGGAGGTGTTTGTTCCATCTTAGAATGCTGGGAGGTGGTTTTGTTCCATCTGAGTAATGATGGGAGGTGGTTTGTTTCATCTAGTAATGCTGGGATGGTGGTGGTTGGTTGTCATCGTGATGTCCTCTAGTAATGCTGGGAGGTGGTTTGTTCCATCTAGTAATGCTGGGAGGTGGTTTGTTCCATCTAGAGAATCTGGGAGGTGTTTGTCATTCTAGTAATGCTGGGAGGTGGTTTGTTTCTTCAGTAATGCTGGGAGGTGGTTTGTTTCCATCTAGTAATCTGGGAGGTGGTTTGTTCCATTAGTCATGCGGGAGGTGGTTTGTTTCCATCTAGTAATGCTTGGGAGGTGGTTTGTTCCATCTAGTAATGCTGGGAGGTGGTTGTTCACATCTAGTAATGCTGGGAAGGGTGGATTTTGTTCCATATTGTAATGCTGGAGGTGGTTGTTCCATCTAGTAATGCTGGGAGGTGGTTTTGTTCCATTAGTAATGCTGGGAGGTGGTTTGTTCCATCATCAGTAATGCTGGAGGTGGTTTGTTCCATCTAGTATGCTGGGAGGTGGTTTGTTCCATCTGGTATGATGGGAGGTGGTTTGTTCACTATGTAATGCGTGGTGGTAACTGGTGAAGGTTTCTTCCATCTGTAATTGCTGGGAGGTGGTTTGTTCCATCTAGTAATGCTGGGAGTGGTTTGTTTCCATTCTCTAGTAATGCTGGGAGGTGGTTTTGTTCCATCCTAGTGATTGCTGGGAGGTGGTTTGTTCCATCTAGTAATGTGGGAGGTGGTTTTGTCTCATCTAGTATGCTGGGAGGTGTTTGTTCCATCTATAATGCTGGGAGGGGTTTGTTATCTGAATGTGGAGGTGGTTTGTTCCATCTAGTAATGCTGGAGTGTTTGTTCCATCTAGTATGCTGGGAGTGGTTTGTCCACTGTAATGCTGGGAGTGGTTGTTCCATCTAGTAATTGCTGGGGAGGTGGTTTGTTCCATCTAGTAATGCTGGGAGGTGTTTGTTCCATCTAGTATGCTGGGAGCGTGGTTTGTTCCATCTAGTAATGCTGGGAGGTGGTTTTGTTTATCTAGTAATGCTGGGAGGTGGTTTGTTCCATCTAGTTAATGCTGGAGAGCGGATTTGGTTTGTTCCATGTAGTTGCTGGGAGGTGGTTGTTCCATCTAGTATGCTGGGAGTGTTTGTTCCATTAGTAATGCTGGGAGGTGGTTTGTTCCATCTAGGAATGCTGGGAGGTGGTTGTTCCATCTAGTAATGCTGGGAGGTGGTTTGTTCCATCTAGTAATGCTGGGAGGTGGTTTGTTCCATCTAGTGTGGGAGGTGGTTTGTCATTAGTATGCTGGGAGGTGTTTGTTCCATCTAGTTATGCTGGGAGGTGGTTTGTTCATCTAGTATCTGGGAGGTGGTTTGTTCCATCTAGTAATGCTGGAGGTGGTTGTTCCATTAGTAATGCTGGGAGGTGGTTTGTTCCATCTAGTAATGCTGGGAGGTGGTTGCTATTGTTGCATTCTAGTAATGCTGGGAGGTGGTTTGTTTCTCTAGTAATGCTGGGAGGTGGTTGTTTCCATCTGAATGCTGGGAGGTGGTTTGTTCATCTAGTAATGCTGGGAGGTGGTTTGTTCCATCTAGTAATGCTGGGAGGTGGTTTGTTCCATCTAGTAATGTGGGAGGTGGTTTGTTTCATCTAGTAATGCTGGGAGGTGGTTTGTTCCATCTAGTAATGCGCGGGAGGTGTGTTTGGTTCCATCTAGTAATGCTGGGAGGGGGTTTTGTTCCATCTCAGTAATGCTGGGAGGTGGTTTGGTTTTCATCTCAGTAATGCTGGGAGGTGGTTTGTTCCATCTAGTAATGCTGGAGGTGGTTTGTTCCATCTAGATATGCTGGGAGGTGGTTTGTTCCATCTAGTTATGCTGCAGGAGGTGTTGTTCATCTAGTAATGCTGGGAGGTGGTTTGTTCCATGTAGTAATGCTGGGAGGTGGTTTGTCAATCTAGTATGCTGGATGTGTCTAGTATCTCTCTTTTTCAGAGACACGACCCAGTCCTAAAATTCAAAATCAAATAGTTAAATGATCCATGATATGACCATCTTAAAACAATTCCTTATGTTAGCTTAGTACCCCCCCAGCTTTAAGAGACTAGCCAACTTCGGCTAACACAGTCACGTAAAACAGTCTGCAGCAGGAAATAACAGCAAAGTTGTTGAATTTGCGTTTGTTTTAGCTGGTTTCTAGTGATTGTTTTTTTTTGGGGGGGGGGAGGGGTAAATCCATAATAATGAGATAATGATGCACGACTTGACCTGGTACAGAAAACATGTACTTTCTCAGCTCAGACACCGTTCAGAGGAGCTGGCCAACAACACAGCTACAACCATCACTTCAAACTGAAGCTGGAATGACAGCAGACTAGCTGCACTTCCTGTTWTTCTATTGACATGTCTTGGTATATATTTATAAAAATGATGCTGATTCACGATTTAGACTGGCTGAGAAAAGCTGCCTGTCTGTCTCGTCCCGACCACTATCGGACAGCAGGCAATCGAATTTCAATATTATTAAACAATGTTGCGAACATCAGAGAGACAGACAGCAACGTCATCGCCGATGGCGACTTGTGGAATTGACACCGGCTGGAATACGTTTTTTTAACCAGTTAGCATACCCAACCATATCCGGGTTAAAAACATTTTACCCAACCTTTTACCCAACCATATCCGGTTTAAAAACATTTTACCCAACCTTTTACCCAACCATATCCGGTTTAAAAACATTTTACCCAACCATATCCGGTTTAAAAACATTTTACCCAACCATATCCTGTTAAAAACATTTTACCCAACCATATCCGGTTTAAAAACATTTTACCCAACCATATCCGGTTTAAAAACATTTTACCCAACCATATCCTGTTTAAAACATTTTACCCAACCATATCCGGTTTAAAAACATTTTACCCAACCATATCCTGTTAAAAACATTTTACCCAACCATATCCTGTTAAAAACATTTTCACCACTTCATTATATAAAAGTATATTTTGGTTCTAATCACTGGA
>NW_019945951.1:8552-14527 GCF_002910315.2 Salvelinus sp. IW2-2015 | reverse complement strand
CACGACCACACACAGAACACACACTTACACACGACACACACACACACACACACACACACACAGATTCTGCTCAGGTGTTTGTTTATGTAAAGTTTATGTATCTCCTGGAATCCAGCCCCATGTTGTTACTAAACAAAGTGTTATGATGGACAGTATGTGGTGGGCTCCATCTCAGCAAACCAACTAGCTCCCTCGCCTTTCTCTCGCCTTTCTCTCGCCTTCCTCTGTGTGTGTGTAAACATTTCGTCGGGCGTGAGCCACATTAAAATTCCACTGTCGCTGTCAACAAAACTTTAGGGACACTGGAATAAGTTATGGTAACCTGCTGAGTGTTGATCCCTCCCTCTCTCTGTCTCTCTGTCTCTTGAGTAGTTGTGACTTTGAATCATAAATGAATCACAAACCAACTCTGGAAACAACAGGACCCTGAACAGCTTCCACCTGCACGATGTGGTTCTCTCTGCTTTGACCTTTGACCTCTTTTGACTCATCACATACGTTGCTGCTACTGTTATCTATCCTGTTGCCTAGTTACTAATTTACGCTAGACCTATATGTACATACAGTTGAAGTCGGAAGTCTAAATACACCTTAGCAAAATATATTTAAACTCAGTTTTTCACAATTCTTGACATTTAATCCTAGTAAAAATTCCCTGTCTTAGGTCAGTTAGGATCATCACTTTATTTTAAGAATGTGAAATTATTTCTTTCAGCTTTTATTTCTTTCATCACATTCCCAGTGGGTCAGAAGTTTACATACACTCAATTAGTATTTGGTAGCATTGTCCTTAAATTGTTTAACTTGTGTCAAACATTTCGGGTAGCCTTCCAAAAGCTCCCCACAATAAGTTGGGTGAATTTTGTCCCTTTCCTTCTGACAGAGCTGGTGTAACTGAGTCAGGTTTGTAGGCCTCCTTACTCGCACACGCTTTTTCAGTTCTGACCACAAATTTTATATAGGATTGAGGTCAGTGTTTTGTGATGGCCACTCCAGTACCTTGACTTTGTTGTCCTGAAGCCATTTTGACATAACTTTGGAAGTATGCTTGGGGTCATTGTCCATTTGGAAGACCCATTTGGGACCAAGCTTTAAATTCCTGACTGATGTCTTGAGATGTTGCTTCAATATATCCACATCATTTTCCTAGCTCATGATGCCATCTATTTTGTGAAGTGCACCAGTCCCTCCTGCAGCAAATCACCCCCACAACATGATGCTGCCACCCTCGTGCTTCATGGTTGGGATGGTGTTCTTTGGCTTGCAAGCCTCCCCCTTTTTCCTCCAAACATAACGATGGTCATTATGGCCAAACAGTTCTATTTTTGTTTCATCAGACCAGAGGACCACTCGCACCCCAACACCCGGTGGCAGGTAGGCGAGCAAACACCGCATGTAACCACTCACTCGCAGAACACTACTCGTGACTGTCGAGCCCAGAGATAGACCTTTCCTTTCCGCCCCGCTTAGCCAACTCCATGATACACCGTCCCTACGCAGAAAGAGACGAAAGAACGTCGTGCTACTTAGCATGACATGCCGGTAAACATTGCGCCGCAATGCGATGAGAACTATAGAAGCCATGGACATCCCCCATGCGATGACAGTCTCCCAACTCTCCGTCTCCTGGTAGCCGCCTACATTCCTAAACACAACCTCGTGCAGCTTGGGAGGACACGCTGCCGGGTTGGAACCTCCGTGCTGCTGCTACCATACCGCTACCCCCGTCGACCAACCGCATCGCGTCGTGTCTTGCATGTCTTTTCTTGTCGCTCGTGCGTTCTGACGTACACCTCTGTGTGCTACTTTGATATCCACCCTAATTTCTCCTCCTAATTCTTGTCAACCACGTTCCTGCCTTTTCCTTCAATTCGCCACAGCCTTCACACGCCGCTACCTACGGTCCTAGCCAACCTAGCTAACGCTTACGCCCTGTCTGGCTGACGCTCCTCCACCTCCTTACTGAATCTGCTGCTAGCGTACTATAACTTGTCATCTACAGAGCCCATTTCTCCATTGTAATCCTCCTCGCCCTTTGCTCCGTTAGCCCTCACCCTGAGCGACTACCCGCCTCCGGAATTTGACAACCCGGGTGTCTGTAGTGACCGGCGTCTAGCCACTTCGACGATCCGCAGTGCCCCTCTTCCTCGCTAACGGCCAGCTCCTAGCCTCCTCCCTCCTCGGACGAGGCACGCAGCCGACGCAGAAGCCGATGCGGGCGACCCACACTGATGCACCGCCGCTGCGTACTCTCTCCTCCCCTGAATTCGTACCATATACCACACACAAGACCACGCACTCACCTGCCACCAAACCAATACCAAACCAACAACCAACACCCGACTCAGCCTGACCTACACAACAAAAGTCGCACATGCGCCCAACCAAGCCTAACCCTCAACCGTCTCAGACCACTCGCACGACCACCACTCCCACCACCCACACTCCCACCAACACCACGAACTAACCGTCCACACGTCCTAGCATGCCCCTGCAGAACCCAAACCAAATACGACAGGGCCAAACGATCCACACCCACCCCCACATCCCAACACACACCGCCCCACCCTACTATACTCGATTCCCACACCTCAGCGGACCAACCGCACTCTCTGCCACGCCTGTCCTCTGATGAGACCACCATACTTCCCAAGGCCTTGAACCACCAGAAACAGACGAACCTCCCAGACACCACACCATATCCGAATTCCCCACCACCGCTCTCACCCCGCCTGACCAACACTAGAAACCACAGCAAACACCACCTAAGACCCAGAAACTCCTGCCCGTCCACGGACGTTCACAGCCTCTCAGACCCGTTGCTGCCGCCTTCGGGCAGCCCCCAAATAAACACCTACGATCTTACTCTTCTGACTATACGTGCTCGTGTCTTACCCCGCAGACCGGCAACTGACCACCGAAGAACAACACACTGCACCTGCACCAACCAAGTCCCAATTCAAGGCCATCACCTAACCCGTTAGCGCCCCAACCGCAGACCACCTCTCCGCTCCCAAGTTCCCCATCGGTCTCCGCACCTCCCACACAACCCGGTAAGCCCTCACCTTTCTCTTCGTAACTATCCTCACTCGAAATTCACGTGCAACACTCAATGACCTCTCCGTCCTGTGAGCTTCTGCCTACTTCCCCTTAGCTGTCATCATGATGACCATGCATGCACACCTGTCCGTACACCGACACTCGTCCAATACAACACCCCACGCCTCCTCTACCGCTCCGCTTCCCAAGTCTTCCCCTCAACATACTGCTTTCTACCTACATGCACCGTCCCCACGTCACTCGTTTAGCACATGCGCCTCCCACACCGTGCACCATCATTCAATGAAATGGCGGGGCTTTACAGAGGCTGCCTGCAACCGATGCTGACCAATGGGTGACCAAAGAACACAGTAGCGTCGTACCCAACCAAACACTTCACGGCGCACCCTTTCCCTCCTCCCAAAAGTCTCTCTCTACCTCAACCCTTTCCACAACCGCAGACCCATTACCTTTCCCCATCTCGCCTTCTCTCTCGACCGTGTCACAGTGCTCGCTCGACTTCATCACACACCTTCCACCTCTTCCTAGCTCTGACCGTCTCTCACTTTTTATCCAATGTAAAAAAACAAATCTACACTTTCCTTTCTCCTACCATCACACACCAACCCCATCCCAACCCACAAACCGCCACCACCACCCCCCCAGCCCACACGAAGACTGGAATCTGACGCTCCGCCTGCTGTCCCCACCCTAACTGTGCCTCTCCCAGTCGGGCGCTCGACACGGGACCCTCACTCTGACAGCACCCACTGCCCACAAGCCCTAAGGCTCCCACAATCACACCAAGACTCACCACAACGATCAACAACCCCACCCTCACGATTCCTGGCCACGAGTTCTGAAGAGACAAACACACCATACCCACCATGGCGCGACTTCAAAGGATACACCCTCACACCAGTTCTCGCTGCACGCCGAGTGCCCGGACTCACACCCACTGGCGTCACAACAATCAACACCTCCTCTCCTCTCTCAGTCAATAAACTAAAGTAATAATACAACTACACATGAGTACGACCTCAACTCTCTATAACAGGGGTACCGATTGATGTGCAGGCCGGAACGGGCTACACTCTGAGCGTCTGCTACACAGCTCTGTACAGTGTCGTCCTCCCTATCATTGCATGCAGACGACACACAATTATCTTCTCCTTTCCCCCTTCTGATAACCAGGTGGCGAATCGCATCTCTGCATGTCTGGCAGACATATCAGTGTGGATGCCGGATCACCACCTCAAGCTGAACCTCGGCAGACGGAGCTGCTCTTCCTCCCGGGAAGACTGCCCTTCCATGACTCTGCCATCACGCTTGACAACTCCATTGTGTCCTCCTCCCAGGACGCTAAGAACCTTGGCGTGATCCTGGACAACACCCTGTCGTTCTCAACCAACATCAAGCGCGGTGACCCCGCTTCCCCTGTAGGTTCACTGCTTCTACAACAATTCGCAGAGTACGACCTCCTCACAGCGGAAGCGGCGCAGGTCCTAATCCAGGCACTTGTCATCTCCCGTTGGATTACTGCAACTCGCTGTTGGCTGGCTCCCTGCTGTGCGATTAAACCCCTACAACTCATCCGAACGCCGCAGCCGTCTGGTGTTCAACCTTCCCAAGTTCTCCACGTCACCCCGCTCCTCGCTCTCTCCACTGGCTTCCAGTTTGAAGCTCGCATCCCCTACAAGACCATGGTGCTTGCCTACGGAGCTGTGAGGGAGACGGCACCTCCGTACCTTCAGGCTCTGATCAGCCCTACACCCAAACAAGGGCCACTGCGTTCATCCACCTCTGGCCTGCTCCCTCCCTATCTGAGGAAGTACAGCTCCCGCTCAGCCCAGTCAAAACGTTCGCTGCTCTGGCACCCCAATGGTGGAACAAACTCCCCACGACGCCAGGTCAGCGAATCAATCACCACCTTCCGGAGACACCTGAAACCCCACCTCTTAAGATACCTAGGTAGGAAAAGTAATCCTTCTAATCCCCCCCCCCCCCTTAGAGTTAGATGCACTATTGTAAAGTGGTGTGTTCCACTGGACACATAAGTGAATGCACCAACCTTAGTAGTCGCTCTGGATAAGAGCGTCTGCTAAATGACTTAAAGTTGAAGTCGAAGTTTACGTACCTTAGGTTGGGTCATAAAAACTTGTTTTTCAACCCACACACATTCTCTTGTTAACAAAACTATAGTTTTGCAAGTCGTTTAGGACATCGCTGTGGCATGAACACAAGTCATTTTCTCCAACAATGTTTACAGACAGATTATTTAACCTTATAATTCACTGTATCCACAATTCCAGTGGGTAAGAAGTTTACATACACTAAGTACTGTGCCCTTTAACAGCTTGGAAAATCCAGAAAATTATATCATGGCTTTAGAAGCTTCTGATAGGCTAATTGACATAATTTGAGTCACATTGGAGGTGGACCGTGGATGTATTTCAAGCGCTACTTCAAACTCAGTGCCTTTTGCTTGACATTTACGGAAAATAAAAATAAATCAGCCAAGACCTCAGATAAAATGTGTAACCTCCACAAGTCTGGTTTATCCTTGGGAGCAATTTCCAAACGCCTGAAGTACCAATGCTCATCTGTACAAACAATAGTACGCAAAGTAAACACTATGGGACCACGCCACGCCGTCATACGCTCAGGAAGGAGACACGTTCTGTCTCCTAGAGATGAACGTACTTTGGTGCGAAAAAGCACAAATCCATCCAAACCAACAGCAAAGGACTTGTGAAGATGCTGGAGGAAACAGGTCAAAAAGTATCTATATCCACAGTAAAACGAGTCCTATATCGACATAACCTGAAAGGCCGCTCAGCAAGGAAGAAGCCCACTGCTCAAAACGCCATAAAAAAGCCAGGCTATGGTTTGCAACTGCACAATGGGTACTAAGATCGTACTTTTTTGAGAAAGTC
>NW_019945951.1:0-6897 GCF_002910315.2 Salvelinus sp. IW2-2015 | reverse complement strand
TGTCTGTACACAGTCATCATTCATCATTACAGTAAAATAAACTCACAACAAGATCATTATTTACACGTTAATTTCGAGATAATTACAGAAAATAGCTTCCGGTTGTGAGTGCGACCAGAACTTGGACAATGTCTCGTTGGCCTAACGTTATATCCTAATTGGACTTTGGTGCAGGTCATGTTGTTCTTCTCATTCCGGTCTACGGTAAACACACACTATATCAAATAAATCTATGTTTATTTGGGCTCCCGAAGGGCGCAGCGGTCTAAGGCTGTAACGTCCTGACCAGAGTTCTGGTCTTATGTGTTTTGCTTGTTCTAGTGTTGGTCAGGACGTGAGCTGGGTGGGAATTCTATGTTGTGTGTCTAGTTCGTCTGTTTCTGTGTTCAGCCTGATATGGTTCTCAATCAGAGACAGCTGGCAATCGTTGTCCCTGATTGAGAATCATATATAGGTGGCTTGTTTGGGGATTGTGGGTGGTTGTTTCCTGTCTTTGTGTTTTGTCTGCACCAGCTAGGACTGTGACGGTTAGTTCGTTTGTTATTTTGTATAGTGTCTATGTCTAACGTTAGTAGCTTGTGCATTGCACTTTTGTTTGTAGCTTCACAGTCGTTTGTTGTTTTGTATTAGTTTGTCAGTATCTTGTCTTTGTGTTAATTAAATTCATGGAAAATTACCACGCTGCACATTGGTCCTCCGATCCTTCTCTCCTCTCCTCGTCCGAGGAGGAGGAAGAGCTAGACTGCCGTTACAAAGGCACTGCATCTCAGTGCTAGACGCCGTCACTACAGACACCCCGGTTTCAAATCCAGGCTGTATCGCTAGCTAGCTAACACAAAGCTATAATTAGCAATGAAAATGGCTCTGAGATACAAGTAATATTACTACACAGATCATAAATGTAACGTCAGCCAGACAGCTAACGTTAGCTAGTTGGCTAACAGTACGCTTTAACTTGCAATGAAAAAGAACTTTGACAAAATTAGAAAATGTAAGGTGGATACAAATACACACAGAGGTGTACGTCAATACACACACAAAAACACAAACACACCATGCTTGGTCACGGTACGTATACACACACAGTTGCAACCCCACTTCCCTCCCACTCACAGTTGTGTTTAGAATGCAGCCTACAGAACACAGAGTTTGGAACTCATCCATGGGATTCCATGCTTCTATAGTTTCTCATCCATCCAATACGGCTGGCACTAATACACACCTTCTCTCTTTCTGCTAGACTGGATCATGGATTGGCTAACGGGCGAAAGGAAATCTATCTAAATGCTATCTCCTGGCTCACAGTCATAAACTTTTCTGCAGTAGTGTTACTCGTTTTCTCTCCCTACCTCACCTTCTGCTTGGGGTCTTTTAAAACAGCCCCCAGAAGTAGAATCTCCTCTTTCTCTCTCTGGAGAGTTAGGCCTTCTCTCTTATTCTAACAACTTTCTTCACTTCTTTGGAGAGTAGCGTCCTCTCTCTCTACATCTAAACACTCCTCTTTGGAGAGTGGCCTCTTCTACCTAAACACTCTCCTTTTGGAGAGTAGGCCTCCTCTATCTAAACACTACTCTTTTGGAGAGTAGGCCTCTCCTATCTAAAGCCCTCCTCTAGATCTAAACACTCTTCTTGGGGAGAGTAGGCCTCTCTCTATCTAACACTCTCTTTTGGGAGAGTAGGACCTCATCTCTATTTAAACTCTCTTTGAGAGTAAAAGGATCTCTCTATCTAACACTCTCCTTGGAGAGTTAGGCTCTCTATCAAACACTCTCTTTGGAGAGGTAGGCCTCTCTATCTAAACAACTCTCTTTGGAGAGTAAGGCCCCTCTCTCTATCTAAAGACCACTACTCTTTGGAGAGTATGCTCTCTCTATTTAGAACACTCTCCTTTGGAGAGTAGGCCTCTCTCATTAAACACTCTCTGTTGGAGAGTAGGCCCTCTCTCTATTAAACACTCTCTTCCCTGGAGAGTCAGCCCTTATTAAACACTCCTCTTTGGAGAGTAGGCCTCTCTCCGTATCTAAACACTTTCTTTGGAAGAGCGCAGGCTCTCACTATCTAAACACTCTTTGGAAAGAAGTAAAGGCCTCTTATCTAAGAGCCTTGCTCTTTGGAGATTAAGGCCCTTCTCTAATCTAAACACTTCTTGGGAGAGTAAGGCTCTCTCTATCTAAAAAACACTGCTCTTTGGAGAGCAGGCCCCTCTTCTTTCCCCTTATCTAAAAAAGACTTCTTTGGAGAGTAGGCCTCTCACTAATCTAAACACATCTTTTGGAAAGAGTAAGGCCCTCTCTATCCATCTAAAGCTCTCTTTGGAGAGTAAGGCCTCTCTCTATCTAAGCCCTCTCTTTGCCCTCTAATAAAGCCTCTGCTTTATCTAAAGACTCCTCCTTTTGGAAGAGTAAGGCCCTCTCGTTATCTAAACCACATCTCTTTGGAAGAGTAGGCTCTATCTCCATCTAAGCCTCTCTCTGGAGAGTAGCTCTCTTATAAACACTCTCTTGGAGAAGTAAGGACCTCTCTTTATCTAAAGACTCTTCTTTGGAGAGTAGGCCTCTGTCTATCTAAACACTCTTCTTTGGAGAGTAGGTCCCTTTCGTCTCTATCTAATATAACACTGGCCTCTCTCTGAGAGTTCAGGCCTCTCATTTTCAATTCAATCAAGGGGCTTTAAGTTGGCATGGGAAAAACGATGTGTTATAACATTGCCCCAGCGCAAGTGAGGTCGATATTATTACACAAGTTGAATAAACAATACAAATTAACAGTAAACATTAAACCATAGAGAAGTTTCCCAAAAAATAAAGACATTACAAATGTTATAATAATATATACAGCAGTGTTGTAAAACCAATGGGTACAGAATGGTTAAAGCACACAAGTTTAATAAATAAGCATAAATAATGGTTTGTATTACAATGCTGTTTGTTCTTCCAAAACTGGTTGCCCTTTTCTGGTGGGAACAGGTCACAAAATCTTGGCTGCTGTGGGAGGCAAGCTGTGGAAATTTCCTCTTCTCCCAGTAGAGTATGGGAGGTTTTATCAAAATTGGAATTTTTGTTTTGTCAATTCTTTGTGGATACGTGTAATCTGAGGAAAATGATGTTCCTCTATATATGGGTCATACCATTGGGCAGGAGTTTAGGAAGTGCAAGCTTCAAGTTTCCAACCCTATTTTTGTGGGCAGTTGTCACGATGGGCCTTTTCCTGCTTGAGAGCCATGTCCGCTGCCTACGTGGCGGCCTCTCATAAGCTATAGATGCTTATGCGTCACTGAAGTCATTGAGGTGTAACATAGTCAGAAGCTTTTCCTTAAGTTTGGGTCAGTCACAGTTGGTCGGTATTCTGCCACTGTGTACTCTCTGTTTAGGGCCGAAATAGCAAAAGTACTCTATCTTGCATCTGTTTTTTGTTTAATCCTTTCCATGTGTCAATAATTATCTTTTTGGTTTTCTCATGATTTGGTTGGGGTCCAATTGTGCTGTGTTGTCCTGGGCATTCTGTGGTTTGTTGTTGTGGGGAACAGAGCCTGAGGACCAGACTTGCTTAGGGGGACTCTTCTCCCAGGTTCATCCTCTCGTAGATGATTGGCTTTGTTATAGGAAGGGTTGGGAACGCTTCCTTTTACGAGGTGTGTGTAGACTTTAACGGCTCTTTTCTGGATTCTTGATAATTAGTGGGGTATCTGGGACCTAATTCTGCTCATGCATGATGTAATTGGTGTGGTTCTATCGATTTGTACGGAGGATATTTTGGCAGAATTCTCGGACATGCAGCGACGTTCCTCAATTTGGTGTTTGTCCATTTTTAATGATCTGGGTTGGTGAAGCGACCCCAGACCCTCACCACCATCCAGAGGAAGCGGCGAAGAATGGGGCTCTTAATGGACCTATTCAGTGCAAGGGTACGTCGCTTTACGCCAGAAACGGTGGCCTAATCTGGTAATGCTTGAGAATTTAGAATGTTCCTTTGGATGGGCCCTTATACGGGAAAGAGCGCCGCTGCTTGCCTGCCTTAGTCTGCTGCTAAGCTAGGACAAGATGGCTCATGTCGTGGTCCACCATGGGAGCTTTGTGAACGTTGCCTCTTCTCTAATCTAAACCACCTGTTCTTTGGGGAGAAAGCAGCGGCCCTCTCATCCTCTATCCTAAAGACTCTCTTTGGGAGAGTAGGCCTTCAACATCCTCAAGAACCTCTATTGGAGAGGGTTAGGCGCCTCATTCTCGTATCTAAAGCCGGTCCTTTGCGAAGAGATACAGGCCTCTTTCTCTATCTAAAAGACCTGCTCCCTTTGCTCCTGCTCGAGCATAAGCGCCTAGTCTCTGATGAGTTATCCTAGAACGACATACTCTGTGGACAACGGATGATCAGGCGGCCTCGTCGTATATCCCTAAAACCACACGCCCTCTGTGCGAGAGGTAGCTCCTCTCTATCTTAAAGCCCATTGCCTCATGTCGTGGAGAAGGTAGGCGCTCTCCTATTGGTTAAAACCACCTCTCTTTGCATAGAAATGGGAGTATAGGAGCCTCCTCTCTTTGAAGCGTCTAAAGATCTCTCAGAGTAGGGCCTCATCTCTATCGCTAAACAGCGTCCTTGGAGAAAGTAAGGTTCTCTGATCTAAACCACTCCTTCTCCTGAGAGTCGAGGCTCTCAATTTCAATTCAATTCAGGGGCTTTATTGGCATGGGAAGCACATGTGGTTAAATTTGCAAAGCAAGTGGAAGGTAGAATATTATACCAAAGTGAAATAATACATACAAATACAGTAAAACATTCCACATAACAGAAAGTTGTTCAAAACAAGTAAAGACATTACAAATGTTATATTAAATATAATACACAAGTGTTTGTAACAATGTAACAAAATGGGTTAAAGCACACAGTTAAAATAAATAGCATAAATTAATGGGTTGTGATTTCCAATGCTGTTTGTTCCTTCACTGGTTTGCCCTTTTCTTGTTGGCAGACAGGTCACAAATTCTTGCCGCTTGTGATGGCACACTGTGAATTTCTCGCCCCAGTGAAGATCTGGGGAAAGGTTCTTACTCGGAAAGGAATTCGGCATTATGCGATGTTTTCAAATTCTTTGTGGAATCTGTGAATTCTGACGGGAATATTCTCTCTAATATGGTCATACATATGGGGCAAAGGAAGGGGTATAGGAAAGTGCCAGCCTCAGTTTTCCAACCCATTATTGTGGGGCAGTGTGCACAATAGCGCCGTTTCTTTCTCCTTGAAGAGCCATGGGGTCTGCCGGTAACGGCCGGCCTTTCTGCCAATAGCAAGGGCTAATGCTGCACTGAGTCTTTGTACATAGTCCATAGCTTCGCTTTAAAGTTTGGGGTGCAGGTCCACAGTGGTCAGAGATATTCTGCCACTGTTGTACTCTCTGTTAGGGCCAAAATAGCAATTTAGTTTGTCTGTTTTTGTTAATTCTTTCCGAATGTTGTCCAAGTAATTAATCTTTTGTTTTTCTCATGATGTTGGTTGGTCTAATTGTGCTGTTGTCCTGGGGCTCTGTGGTTTGGTTGTTTTGATTGAACAGAGCCCTAGGACCACTTGCTTCTAGGGACTCCTTCTCCAGGTTTAATACCTCTGTAGGGTGGATCGGCTTTTTGTTATGGAAGTTTGGGAAATGTGCTTCCTTTAGGTGAGATTGTAGAATTTAACCAGGCTCCTTCTTTCTTGGAATTTTTGAAAATTAGTGGGGGTATGCCTAATTGCTCTGCATGCCATTATTGGTTATTAAAGTTGGTACACGGAGGATATTTTTGGCAGGAATTCTGCAATGCAGGTCTAAAATTTGGTGTTTGTCGCCATTTTAATTTGAAATCTTGGTGTGGGAGCGGACCCCAGACATCAACAACCAATAAAGGGGCCAATGAACTTGACTGATTTCAAGTATTTAGCCGAATCACTAATTGGTATTTGATATGATGTCCTTTGAATTGGATTACGAAGGCCTTCATTGCCTTGTCCTCTCAGGATCGTGTCACAGCTTTGTGGAAGTTGCCTCTCTCTATCTAAAACAGCTCTCTTTGGAGAGTAGGCTCTTTCTAAATCAAAACACCTCTCTTGGAGAGTAAGGCCTCTCTCTTATCTAAAAACACTCTTCCTTTTGGAGAGTAGGCCTCTCTAATCAAGGCCTTCTCTCTATCTAACACTTCTTTGGAGAGTAAGGCCCCTCTCTATCTAAAACACTCTCTTTGGAGAGTAAGGCCTCTTCTTATTTAACACTCTCTTTGGAAGAGTAGGCCTTCTCTATCTAAACACTCTCTTTGGAGAGTAGGGCTCTCTCCTATCTAAACACTCTGATTTGGAGAAGGCAAGGCCCCCCTCTCTTCTAAAGACTCTATTTATGGAGAGTAGGCTCTCTCTATCTAAAGCCTCTGCTATTGGAGAGTAGCCATCTCTCTATCTAAGAACTTCTTCTTGTGGAGAGGTAGAAAGGCCCCTATCTCTATTAAAGCCTTCTCTGGAAAGTAGGGCCTCTCTCTATTTAAACACTCTCTTATTTTGGAGAGTAGACTCCTCTATCTAAAAGCCATCCTCTTTGGGAGAAAGTAGGCCCTCTCTCATATCTAAAGCCTCTCTTTTGGAGAAGTAGGCCTCTCTCTAATCCTAAACACCCTCCCTTTGGAGAGTAGGGCGCCTCTATCTATTTAAACACTCCTTTTTGGAGAGTAGGCCTTCGTCTATCTAAACCTTCTCTTTTGGAGAGTAGGCCCTCTCTCCTATTTATAAACACTCTTCATCTGGAGAAGTAGGCCATCTCTTATCTAAACACCTCTCTTTGGCGAGTAAGGCCCTCCCTGCTCTAATCTAAGACACTCCTCGTTTGGAGGAGCAAGCTCTCTCTAAAGACTCGTCTTTGGAGAGAGTAGGCCACTCTATCTA
>NW_019945950.1:65879-69971 GCF_002910315.2 Salvelinus sp. IW2-2015 | reverse complement strand
CATCCGACGAGCGTCAGAGCCGGTGAAGTATGATTCTTAATTCTGTATTGACGCTTTGCTTGTTTGATGGTTCGTCTGAGGGCATAGCGGGATTTCGTCTAAGCGTCTAGATTAGTGTCCCGCTCCTTGAAAGCGGCAGCTCTAGCCTTTAGCTCAATGCGGATGAACCCGGAACGTATTCGAGTCTGTGCTTGCAAAACAGTCTGTAGTGTAGTCATCCGCGTCATCTGACCACCAATGCATCCAACTGTAGATTATTCTCAAAATGGTTCCATAAATGAGGTGCAAATCAACTAAAAGCCGTTTTATCCTAAATCTGTAGTGACGGAATGAATTTCAAGAGTTAACCATCTCTCCATCGTACTTCTATATGTTAGTAACAATGTTAGGGAAATGCAGTTTTTTTTGTTGCAAAAGGGCTTTATAAATTAACAGAATGCAATTTTTTGACCAATGCGATGTCAAAGAGGGCCAGCCTATTTTCTGTTAGAATGCAAAGATGAATGCTAAACCTGTCGCCAGTGATATAGAGTTGAAGTCGGAGGTTTACATACACTTACACGGAACCCAAACCGGCTGCGCGCGTGCGCCATCGTGCATAAATGTATTTTGTCCCCCCACACCAAACGCGATCACGACACGCAGGTTAAAATATCAAAACAAACTCTGAACCAATTATATTAATTTGGGGACAGGTCGAGAAGCATTAAACATTTTTGGAAATTTAGCTAGTTAGCTTGCACTTGCTAGGTAATTTGACCTATTTAGCTAGCTTGCTGTTGCTTGCTAATTTGTCCTGGGATATAAACATTGAGTTGTTATTTTACCTGAAATGCACAAGATCCTCTACTCTATCCTCTAACTGCCAATTAATCCACACATAAAACAGTCAACCGAATCATTTCTAGTCATCTCTCCTCCTTCCAGGATTTTTCTTCTATGGACTTTATATTGCGATTGGCAACTTTCAGAAATTAGGTGCATTACCGCCTCTGACCTCATTCGTCTCTGTCACCCACGTGGGTATAACCAATCAGGAGATGGCACGTGGGTACCTGCTTCTATAAACCAATGAGGAGATGGGAGAGGCAGGACTTGCAGCGTGATCTGTGTCACAAATAGAACTGACTTCTATTTTAGCCCTTGGCAACGCAGATGCTCGATGGCGCACGCGCGAGCAGTGTGGGTGCAATAATTGAAAAATATAGATTCTACATTTATTTTGAAACGCTCGCGCACACGACGCGAGCGGTGTAGTCAGCCTGTTAGGTTGGAGTCATAAACTCGTTTTTCAACCACTCCACAAATTTCTTGTGAACAAACTGTAGTTTTGGCAAGTCAGTTAGGATATCTACTTTGTGCATGACACAAGTAATTTTTCCAACAATTGTTTACAGACAGATTATTTCACTTATAATTCACTGTATCACAATTCCAGTGGGTCAGAGGTTTGCACATACACTAAGTTGACTGTGCCTTTAAACAGCTTGGAAAATTCCAGAAAATAATGTCATGGCTTTAGAAGCTTCTGATAGGCTATTTGACATCATTTGAGTCAATTGGAGTGTACTGTGGATGTATTTCAAGCTATCTTCAAACTCAGTGCCTCTTTGCTTGACATCATTGGGAAAATCAAAATGTAGACCTCCACAAGTCTGGTATCCTTGGGAGCAATTTCCAAATGCCGAGACAGTTCATCTGTACAAACAATAGTACCAGTATAACACCGTGGGACCATGCAGCGTCATACCCTCAGAAGGAGACGCGTTCTGACTCCAGAAATGAGTGTACTTGTGCGAAGATGCAAATCAATCCAGAACAAACAAAGGACCATGTGAAGATGCTTGAGGAAACATGACAAAAAAGTATTAATCCCACAAATAATGATTCCTATATCACATAACCTGAAAGGCCATCAGCAAGAAAACCACTCTCCATAACCGCCCATAAAAAAAGCAGACTCCCTCCCGGTGGCTGGTCTTCTGGTGGACGCATGTGTAAGAAGCAGTGCACGCTTGGTTGGGTTGTGTTTCGGAGACGCATGCTCCTAACCTTCGTCTCTCCCGAGCCGTACGGGATTGACGTGAGACAAACAAAAACTAAACAATTGGATACCACGAAATTGGGAGAAAGGGTGTAAAAACAACAAACAGAGGAAACCACGTACACTAGCGACTGTTTGCAACTGCACATGGGACAAAATCGTACTTTTGGAGAAATGTCATCTGGTCTGATGAAACAAAAATAGAACTGTTTGCCATAATGACCATTGTTATGCTTGGAGGAACAGGGTTAGGCTTGCAAGCCGAAAAACACCATCCCAACGAAGCATGGGGTGGCAGCTCATGTTGTGGTGGTGCTTGCATCAGAGGACTGAGTCACTTCACAAAATAGATGGCATCATGAGGGAGTAAATTTGGATATATTGGAAGCAACATCTCAAGACATCAGTCAGAAGTAAGCTTGGTGGCAATCGGTCTTCCAAATTGACAATGACCCCAACATACTTCAGTTTAAGGCAAAAGGCTTAAGGACAACAAAGTCAAGGTATGGAGGCCATCACCAAACCTGACCTCAATACTATAAGATTTGTGGCAGAACTGAAAAAATGTGTCTGAGCAAGGAGGCCTACAAACCTCACTAATTACACAGCTCTTCAGAGAATGGCCAAAATTCTACTTATTGTGGAAAGCTTGTGGAAAGCTACTAAAAATTGACCCAAGTTAAACAATTACCAAATACAATTACCAAATACTAATTGATTGTATGTAAATTCTGACCCACTGGGAATGTGATGAACGAAATAAAAGTGAAATAAATCATTCCCTACTATTATCTTACATTTTCAATTCTTAAAATAAAGTTGATCCTAACTAGCTAAGACAGGAATGTCACGAGGATTAAATGTCAGGAATGTGAAACTGAGTTTAATGTATTTGCTGAGGTGTATTAAACTTCCGACTTCAATGTACCTATCACTCATGTTCCACAATAAGCCTGTATTCCATGCTGTGGAGCCCTACAAGAAAAGCTGCTGTCATCTCTCTGCCTGAAATCCCCAACTACAAGGTATGCAGCTGGGGAACATCCCAGATCCCATCAGCCTTCCTCTACCAACATCCCAAAGACGAGGCTTTCGGAAAGTTTACACCGGGCTCCGAGGTAACACCACAACCTTTTTGGTTGTTGTTTTTTCCCTGATCTTTCTATATCTTCAATGCTTTCAGACACCTCAACCATACTTCATTTTGATTATTTTTGTAGTGTTGTCTCCAATGGCGCAGCGGGCTATAAGCACTGCATCTCAGTGCTAGAGGGTCCTACAAACCCCTGGTTCGAATCCAGCTGGATCACAACGGCCGTGATGGAGTCCCATAGTGGGGCACTCGTTTGGAATTACCTGGATTCTGCATAAATTGGTCATACAATTTGATCTGATCTTCATCTAAGTCACAACAATAGACAAACACAGTCTGCTTAAACTAATAACACACAAAAATATATGTGTCATGTCTTTATTGACACACCAGTGTAAACATCCGCTGTGTAGGGTGGGAAAAGTATGTTTGAACCTTGGATTTAATAACTGTTGACCTCCTTTGGCAGCAATAACTCAACCATACGTTTCTGTAGTTGCGGATCAGACCTGCACAACGGTCAGGAGGATTTTTGTACATTCATCTTGTCGGGTTCTTATTTTTCAGATAAATAACCCACGGACACTAGAGAAGCTTTAACAATTTTCTTCCAAAGTTTTTACAGCTGAAATCAGAAGCATAAACATGTCAACATCACAGTTTATATACATCCTACTTAAGAACTCCTCTTCCTTACATTATGCTCACAGAAGACGGTAACCAGATAGCACCCGATTACTCCTTAAGGAACTACCTCACTCCTGACCCACAGATATCCATCTGTCTTCCCTATATCAACACATCGCTCTCCTCCTCCTATCAAAACATTCCAAAGCCTTCTGCTTTTACAAACTCTTTCTATTCAAGCTTGTCTCTATCATTTATTTAATATCTCAATGTTCAATGTTTAGCCGATTCCACAACCTTACAAACTGTTTCAGTAAGCATATTATTA
>NW_019945950.1:32952-62260 GCF_002910315.2 Salvelinus sp. IW2-2015 | reverse complement strand
CATTTCTGTATGGACCTCACTTTATGCACCAAGGTATTGTCATGTTGAAACAGGTGAGGGCCTTCCCCAAACTGTTGCCACAAAGTTGGAAGCATAGAACTTTCTAGACTGTCATTGTTAAGATTTCCCTTCACTGGAACTAAGGGACTTAGCCCGAACGAGGAAACAGCCCCCAGACCATTACTCCTCCTCCACCAGACTTTACAGTTGGCACTATGCATTCGGGCAGGTAGCATTCTCCTTGCATACGCCAAATCCAGATTTGTCTGTCGGACTGCCAGATGGTGAAGTGTGATTCATCACTCCAGAGAATGTGTTTCCACTGCTCCGTCCAAAGGCGGCGAGCTTTACACCACTCCAGCTGACACTTGGCATTGCGGATGGTGATCTTAGGCTTTTGTGCGGCTGCTCGGCCATGCAAACCCATTTCATGAAGCTCCCGACGAACAGTTTTTGTGCTGATGTTGCTTCCATAGGCCGTTTGGAACTCGGTAGTGTTGCAACCGAGGACAGACTATTTTTATGCGCTTCGTCACTCGTCGGTCCCGTTCTGTGAGTTTGTGGCCTACCACTTCGCGGCTGAGCTGTTGTTGCTCCTAGACGTTTCCACTTCACAATAACAGCACTTAGTTGACCGGGGAAGCTCTAGCTGGTCAGAAATTTGATGAACTGACTTGTTGGAAAGGTGGCATTCTATGACGGTGCCACGTTGAAAGTCACTGTGCTCTTCAGTAAGGCCATTCTACTGCCAATGTTTGTCTATGGAGATTGCATGGCTGTGTGCTCGATTTTATACACGTCAGCAACGGGTGTGACTGAAATAGCCGAATCCACAAATTTGAAGGGGTGTACACATAATTTTGGGGATGTAGTGTAGGTTTAGGACCTCACATATTGTAGGTTATAGAGACCCCAACTGATGTACAAAACAATCTTCTAACCATCTACTTTGGTTTAGATACAAGCATCAGGAAGCCTATAACACAAATGAATTTGACTTTGTGAAAATCTTGTTGTACAGCATGTCATTCATTATCATCATGGCATTCATTTTCTGGTTCCTTTAACGTAGTTTTGCATTCATGAAAAATACATTTGATTCACATTGACTTTTTTTTTTTATCATCCTCTGTAGGTGACTGCAGAGTTTGAGAACACACTGGACTTGGACCGCAACTGAGCCGATGGACAGGCAGGACCTGATCTTTTAGACCAGAAGATATGTTTTATACTGAAGCAAAATTGCATACTGTACACTTACTATATTTCCCCTTTACTCTCCTTCCATTTCAGTTTTGTCATGTTTCAGAACTTTTTTTTCTTTTTTCGTATGAAATTCACCACTAAGGCCTCAAACTCAATGTAAATTAATACATCTTTATTGGTTAACTGGAGAGGTTCACAAACTCAATCCAAGCTTGATGAAAACTCTGAAAAAGGGCATTCCCTTTCAGTCATTATATACTGCTACACAAACAAGTCATATAAGCATGATTTACATTATTCATTATTAACACAGATTCCTGCATGTGACTGACGAGGCTTCTTCTCTCAAAGCTGGGAACTTGAAACTGAGATACTCGTTTTGGTTCCCAGAGCAATGTTCTGGGCGTACTGTCAATTGGTCTGAGGAGGTCACAGTTATCTGCAAGAACCAAGATAGCCTTGAATTGTACATTTCTTCTCACTCTCTCTTCAGAGAGTACAATTTTCTCTCACACAAGTTTTAAAATATATGAAGTGATAAACTGGCGCTCTAAATAAAATTACAGTATGAATAATCATGTAGTACTCACTGCACTGGAAACAATTCATACTTTGGTGTTAATTTGGTGATCATTTGTAACATTCATGGAATTAATTAAAGAAGATACCCAAGTCTTCGCATGCCTATATTCAAGAATATACAGTGGGAGTAAAGGGAGATATCCATATTTAAAGTTATCTTTATTTATTGTTTGATCATTGAAATAAATATATCTCCATTGCCTGCAACACACAGCTAAAGTAGATATACTTGAATGAAAACAAACTGATGACATCAGTATACACCTGTGGTACATTCAAAATAATTAGCTAATGTTGAAGTTGACCTGCACCTACACAGGGGAACAATAAACACTCAAACGTACGAGGCTTCTTGTGCAACAGGGACTGGAGAGACAAAGTCAAGTCAAATCCAATGAAAGCAACACTTGAGATGAGTTATTCAATCAAAATATATTCATTCATCAAATCACAAGTATGTTGCCTTAGGTACTTTTAGCATAATAGTTTAGGGCTTGAGATTGCCATCAATGTCCTCTGTCATTACCAGATTTGTAGTCGCTGTCCCTCCCATAGTCAATAACACAAACAAATACACACACACACTAGTTCTCACCAAAACAACCTGACTTTAAGTATAGGCGTATACGTTTATTTTACTTTTACACTCTAAACAGTTAAACAATCAATATGCGTATCTCTGCATAAAAAGTGATCAATTAGTTGTGTGTAGAATCGTCTTAGTGTTCTGCTTTCATATAGGCCCATGAGGATAACTATTTTATCTCTACCCAAAAGATGCATTTGGGTGAGTACGGCAAGATTTAAAGTCCACCATTGTGGAGTTGTTCCGAACTAAAAACATTCATTAAAAGTGTAATGTCTATAACTGAAGATAAAATCCATGTAAAACCAAATATCTGACAAATAAACTTGTGTGACAAGGCATAATAGTAACACCATTGACACTGCTGTATCCATGAAGTGATAAATCAATGTTTTATGTTTATGCCCTAAAATTTGACTTAGCATAGGTGGGAAACCTGTCTGTAAAGAGCACATGGCTGCTGGTTGAATTGTATTGTATTGCTCCTGAGGCGGCTCACGTATAATATGCTCTTTTTTGAAGTCGCCGACTAGACTTATCAGGTGGAGCAAACGTACAGAAAATCTTTGGCTGACACTTAAACAAATAACCCTCTTTCTACTCAAAATTAAAACAAGATTCTAGAACAATCAATAAAAAAAAGATTTTGTTATTTTGGAGAAAAAGGTGCAAAAATGTCTAGCTATCAAATAGCAAACCAACAAAACTAAACTCACTCCACATAATGCCATACTTTCAATTCATATGGAGCTACTAGGCCTAAATCAAAAGACCAGAGGTCTTAAACCATAGATAGCCTGGTCCCAGATCTGTCTGGCCTGTATAGCCAGTGCCATATACAGCGCAACCAGGCTACCTAGATCTGTGAACATGTGGAATAGTTTATGTAACACATTCTGCCTCCAAAATAGTCACACTTAAGCCTAATGCACAGTGTGTGTACTTTACCCATTTCCTTCAAAAGCTGTGCCAGTGAGAGTCACTTGATTTCACTTCAGATTAAATAGTATTTACACTGAATCCATCTACCTCTGATATTATATTAATTTCAGGGATATACACACACGTTACATAACGTGTACATTTATCTTATGCATACGTTCAGGTTGTACATAAAGAGAAATGTTTTGTGCACTTAAATGTAGAAAATACATTCCACATAGTGCTGACACACACCGAGGGAGAGTTGCGCAGTGAGCAGTACGACATAAAAAAGCGACGCGAAAGGAAACAAACAAAAAAAACAAAAAACATCCGGGGAAAAGTCAAAGGTCAATATTTTTTTTTTAAACGCTAGAAATACAATACTTTTATACAAAATCAACAATACAGTATTATCAACAGTATACGTGACCTACCACTGACGTGACAAATGGACCACACACTTACAGTAAGTCTTCCAGATAGTTAAAGGGGCCATAGAAATAGAATGACTGGAAAGGACCAAGCCTCTCAGATCACGTATATATAATTTCAATGGGAATGTCCGTTCTAGTTATTTTATTTCTATGGATAGATAAGAGTATTAGTTGGCTCATAGTAGGCCGTCAATGTTCTTCTCTGATATCTCCTTCTCTTTGTCCTCAGTGGCGCCCCCCGGTGGACTGTACTTGTTGTTGTAGTCCTGGAGCATGGTCACAACGTCGTGGTGTCCAAAGTGCACTGCCTCTTCCATTGGTGTGTTACCCCACCTTGATGGAGCAGACGAGAGACATTGTAAACACTGCTCTTAAATGGACACGTTTTACATTAGCTAAGTTTCCATCCAATTGGCGACAGATTTTCACACGAATATTCTCAAATCTGCAAAAATTAAATGTGTGCATTTTCCCACCAGAGGTGTGTTTCCATGAAATGTACTTGTTGCAGATAAAAGGCTGTGCATGATGACGTAGTGGACATAAAAATAACTTTTGTTGTTAAATTCCCATGTACCGAATAAAAAATACAAATTCAGTTTGTCACATGCGCTGAATACTACAGGTGTAGACTTTACAGTGAAATGCTTACTTACAAGCCCTTAACCAACAATGCAGTTAAGAAAAATACAAAAAAATAATAAAGGTAATTGAGGTAATATATACAGTCGTAGACAAAAGTTTTGAGAATGACACAAATATACATTTTCACAAAGTCTGCTGCCTCAGTTTGTATGATGGCAATTTGCATATACTCCAGAATGTTATGAAGAGTGATCAGATGAATTGCAAAGTCCCTCTTTGCCATGCAAATTAACTGAATCCCCCAAAAACATTTCCACTGCATTTCAGCCCTGCCACAAAAGGACCAGCTGACATGTCAGTGATTCTCTCGTTAACACAGCTGTGAGTGTTGACGAGGACAAGACTGGAGATCACTCTGTCATGCTGATTGAGTTTGAATAACAGACTGGAAGCTTCAAAAGGAGGGTGGTGCCTGGAATCATTGTTCTTCCTCTGTCAACCATGGTTACCTGCAAGGAAACACGTGCCGTTATCATTGCTTTGCACAAAAATTACTTCACAGGCAAGGATATTGCTGCCAGTAAGATAGCACCTAAATCAACCATTTATCGGATCATCAAGAACATCAAGGAGAGCGGTTCAATTGTTGTCAAGAAGGCTTCAGGGCGCCCAAGAAAGTCCAGCAAACGCCAGGACCGTCTCCTAAAGTTGATTCAGCTGCGGGATCGGGGCATCACCAGTACAGATCTTGCTCAGGAATGGCAGCAGGCAGGTGTGAGTGCATCTGCACGCACAGTGAGGCGAAGAATTTTGGAGGATGGCCTGGTGTCAAGAAGGGCAGCAAAGAAGCCACTTCTCTCCAGGAAAAACATCAGGGACAGACTAATATTCTGCAAAAGGTACAGGGATTGGACTGCTGAGGACTGGGGTAAAGTCATTTTCTCTGATGAATCCCCTTTCTGATTGTTTGGGGCATCTGGAAAAAAGCTTGTCCGGAGAAGACAAGGTGAGCGCTACCATCAGTCCGGTGTCATGCCAACAGTAAAGCATCCTGAGACCATTCATGTGTGGGGTGCTTCTCAGGCAAGGGAGTGGGCTCACTCACAAATTTTGCCTAAGAACACAGCCATGAATAAAGAATGGTACCAACACATCCTCCGAAAGCAACTTCTCCCAACCATCCAGGAACAGTTTGGTGACGAACAATGCCTTTTCCAGCATGATGGAGCACCTTGCCATAAGGCAAAAGTGATAACTAAGTGGCTCGGGGAACAAAACATCGATATTTTGGGTCCATGGCCAGGTAACTCCCCAGACCTAATCCCATTGAGAACTTGTGGTCAATCCTCAAGAGGTGGGTGGACAAACAAAAAACCCACAAATTCTGACAAACTCCAAGCATTGATTATGCAAGAATGGGCTGCCATCAGTCAGGATGTGGCCAGATGTTAATTGACAGCATGCCAGGGCGGATTTGAGGTCTTTGAAAAAGAAGCGGTCAACACTGCAAATATTGACTCTTTGCATCAACTTTTCATGTAATTGTCAATAAAAGCCTTTGACACTTATGAATGCTTGTAATTATACTTCAGTATTCCATAGTAACATCTGACAAAATATCTAAAGACACTGAGGCAGCAGACTTAGTTGGAAATTAATATTTGTGTCATTCTCAAAACTTTTGGCCACGACTACATGTACAGTTGAAGTCGGAAGTGTACATACACCTTAGCCGAATAGATTTAAACTCAGTTTTTCACAATTCTGACATTTAATCCTTGCAAAATTCCTGTCTTAGGTCAGTTAGGATCACCCACTTTATTTTAAGAATGTGAAATGTCAGAATAATAGTTAGAGAATAATTTTTTTCAGCTTTTATTTCTTCATCACATTCCAGTGGGTCAGAAAGTTACATACACTCAATTAGTATTTGGTAACGTTGCCATAAATTGTTTAACTTGGGTCAACGTTTTCAGGTAGCCTTCACAAGCTTCCACAATAAGTTGGCTGAATTGTGGCCCATTCTCCTAACAAGTTGGTGCTTGCACAACTTTTTCAGTTCTGCCACAAATTTGCTATAGGATTGAGGTCAGGGCTTTGTGATGGCCACTCCAATACCTTGACTTTGTTGTCCTTAAGCCATTTTGCCACAACTTTGGAAGTTTGCTTGGAGTCATTGTCATTTGGAAACCATTTGCGACCAAGCTTTAACTACCTGACTGATGTCTTGAGATGTTGCTTCAATATATCCACATAATTTTCCATCCTCATGTTTCCATCTTTTTTGTGAAGTGCACAAGTCCCTCCTTCAGCAAAGCACCCACAACATGATGCTGCCACCCCGTGCTTCACGGTGGATTTGTGTTCTTCGGCTTGCAAGTCTCCCCTTTTCCCCTCCAGACTTAAGGATGGTCATTATGGCAAACGTTCTATTTTTTGTTTTCATCAGACCAGACGACATTTCTCCAAAAAGTACGATCTTTTCCCGCATCCGCAGTGGCAAAACCGTAGTCTGGATTTTTTTATGGCGGTTTTGGAGCAGTGGCTTCTTCCTTGCTGAGCGGCCTTTCAGGTTATGTCGATATAGGACTCGTTTTACTGTGGTTATAGATAACTTTTTGTACCCGTTTCCTCCTCATCTTCAATAAGGTCCTTTGCTGTTGTCTGGGATGATTTTGCAATTTTCGCACCAAAGTACACTCATCTCTAGGAGACAGAACGCGTTCGTTCCTGAGCGGGTGTGACGGCTGCGTGGTCCCATGGTTTGTTTATACTTACGTACTATTGTTTGTACAGATGAAAGTGGTACCTTCAGGCGTTTGGAAATTGCTCCAAGGATGAACCAGACTTGTGGAGCTCTTACAATTTTTTCCCCTGAGGTCTTGGCTGGATTTATTTTTATTTTCCGATGATGTCAAGCAACGAGGCACTGAGTTTGAAGGTAGCCTTGAAATACATCCACAGGTACACCTCCAATTGACTCAAATGAGGCAATTAGCCTATCAAAGCTTCTAAAGCCATGACATCATTTTCTGGAATTTTCCAAGCTGTTTAAGCACAGTCAACTTAGTGTATATTAACTCTTGACCCACTGGAATTTTATACAGTGATTATAAGTGAAATAATTGTCTGTAAACAATTATTTGGAAAAATGACTGTCATGCACAAAGTAGTGTCCTAAACGACTTGCCAAAACTATAGTTTTGTTAACAAGAAATTTGTGGAGTGGTAAAAACAAATTTTAATGACTCCAACCTAAGTGTATGTAACTTCCGACTTCACTGTAGGTTAGCTCATCACCATGCTTTTACCACCTGTGAAGTTCAACTTATTTCACCTGCAGCCTAATAAACTGCATGCATTCCAAGTTTGTGGAGGACCACAAACATTTCATTGGCGACTCCAGTACTTGATATGATGGTTATTTGCGCATGTAAGTGCTTCCATCACCATTTCTTGCATAATAATTTTTACAGACAAAAATATCTATCATGTTAGCGTATTTGGTTTTTCGAAATATGGAAAGTTTACTGAAAATTTGCTGTTTTCATTTGGCTGTCGTGACATTTCTTATCCAACATGTACTTTACTCTTCATAAAAAGTGGGATGGAAACTGGTAGACAGACACTGGGTGAACATACGTTCTCTTGTCTTGGAGACATTGGATCTTACTACATTGACAGACACTGGGTGTTCTTGAGCCATTGAATCTACGCTCACCTGTCTTTGGGAACAGGGTTGACCCTGCATGCCTCCAACAGGAACTTGACCACCTCTACATGCCCTTCTGCTGCAGCCACATGGAGGGCCGTCCTGGAGTCGTAGTCCCTCTGCTCCATGTCCATGGAAGACAGAGCAAACCTGGACACATTCCACAGAAGGACAGTGATGAGTACAGTACAGCAGCCAAAATAGCACACACACCACCTCTAGTCCCCATGTAGACACACAGGGAAACATTACAAGGTCTCTGACACAGCGACAGATTTGGAATTTACTCTCCAAAGATGTTAAAACAGGACATATTTCCTTTCATAGCTTATTTTCAAGGCCTTATTGGCCAACATGGAGAGGATGCAGTGCTGTGTACCTCCTCAGTGCAGACACATCGCCAGTGTACGCAGCAAAGAGAAGATTGATGACCGACTTCACCTGAAAGACAACAGAGAGGCAGTTTGCATGTCAACCCCTTTAGCACTATCAGTATCTTCCAGTGGGTGGCACTGTTGCTTTAAAAAACACTCAGTCCAACGGCAGCTTTTTCATGGGAACATGTCGACTACATGTACATGAAGGCACCTTGGTGAACGTAGGGAAGTAGAAAAAGAGAGGAGAAGGAGAGAGAGGCTCCCAGTTAAACTCGACTCACCCTCTGGTCTCCGCCCTCCCTGCGAGGATCCAGCTTCTTGACAAAGTGCTTCAGGTTGTCGTAGTTGTGGAAGTTGCAAAGGGACACCAGATCCTGGAAAAAAGCAATCCCTGTCAGGCTTTCTGCTGGTTTTCTAATCATCAATCAATAAATGAATTAGATCACTGACAGAGAGACAACAGAGTGAAAACTATCAGTTTCTCGTACCGTGCAGAACTGGATTCCTCGTACACTGTTACCCAGCTTGTCCAGTGGCGGGGACCAGCACATGATACCCATGACGTTGGGCACCACCAGCAGGATGCCCCCTGCCACACCTGACTTAGCTGGAAGTCCAACCTGCCAGACAGCATAGAGGAAGAGTGCAGACAACAGTGTCAAAACATATCAGCAGAAATGAACAGCAGTGGATGGACAAACATCATGGAGTGGAAGATCTACTGCAGGTGTAACGTGTAATGCTTAAATGGTGGTAGATTGTCGTTGTTCCCACTGTGTCTCCAAAGAACAAAATGCTCACTCGATGCCCACACCAATTCACCATGTATACATACTGTCGTCACAGCCAGTGCGTCTATGTATTTGGATGACTCAACACCATACACGTCAGCTACTAAAGTGAGTGAAATCACTGCAACACTTAAGAGCTGCAGCTAGTTTCAGAATGGCTGGCAAGGAATAAGTTAGTGCTAAGTTAGTGCTAAATATTTCAAAAACTAAAAGCACTGTACTTGGGACAAATCATTCACTAAACCCTAAACCTCAACTAAATCTTGTAATAAATTATGTGGAAATTGAGCAGGTTGAGGTGACTAAACTGCTTGGAGTAACCCTGGATTGTAAACTGTCATGGTCAAAACATATTGATACAACAGCAGCTAAATTGGGAGAAGTCTGTCCATAATAAAGCACTGCTCTGCCTTTTTAACAACACTATCAACAAGGCAGGTCCTACAGGCCCTAGTTTTGTTGCACCTAGACTACTGTTCAGTAGTGTGGTCAGGTGCCACGTGGGATTTAAGAAAATMACAATTGGCTCAGAACAGGGCAGCACAGCTGGCCTTTTAAATGTGCACAGAGAGCTAACAACAATAATATGCATGTAAATCTCTCTTCGCTCAAAGTGGTGGAGAGATTGACTTCGTCATMACTTGTTTTTGTAAGAAGTGTTGACAAGKTGAAGGRACCYAGSTGTCTGTTTAAAATACRAGCACACAGCTCGGACWCCCATGCATAGCCCACAAGACATGCCACCAGAGGTCTCTTCACAGTCCCCAAGTCRAGAGCAGACTATGGGAGGCGCACAGTACTACATAAGAGAATGACTACATGGAACCCTATTCCACATCAGGTAACTGATGCAAGCAGTAGAATCAGATTTAAAAAACACCTTATGGAACAGCAGGGACTGTGAAGAGACACGCGTGCYCGCACACACTATGCAATGATATGGGCAGCGACCATGTAACGCTTTTATAACATACAGAAGTGCACTGGTTATCAAGGGGCAAAGTATTGACACATTTGTTTAAATTGAGAGACGAGCTTAAAGTTTTCTTTATTGACCATCATTTTCTCGTCTGACCGCTTGCATGAGTTTCTCACACACCTGGCCGATCTGGGGGATGTTTTTTCTCGCCTGAATGATCTGAATCTAGGATTACAGGGACTCCGCAACTATATTCAATGTGCGGGACAAAATTGAGGCTATGATTAAGAAGTTGGAGCTATTCTCTGTCTGCATTAACAAGGACAACACACAAGTCTTTCCATCATTGTATGATTTTCTGTGTGCAAATGAACTCAAGCTTACGGACAATGTCAAATGTGATATAGCGAAGCACCTGAGTGAGTTGGGTGCGCAATTACGCAGGTACTTTCCCGAAACGGATGACCCTGCCTCCAGTGCACGTACCGATATCTGAACAAGAGAGCCTCATCGAAATTGCAAGAAGCGGTTCTGAGAAAATGTAATTTAATCAGAAGCCACAGATTCTGGATTGGGCTCCACTCAGAGTATCCTGCCTTGGCAAATCGCACTGTTAAGACACTGATGTCCTTTGCAAATGTCCCTCACTAGCATGAAAACTAAATACAGGCACAGACTGTGTGTGGAAAATGATTTAAGACAGACTCTCTCCAATACAACCTAACATTGCAGAGTTATGTGCATCCTTTCAAGCACACCCTTCTCATTAACCTGTGGTGAGTTATTCACAATTTTCAATGAACAAATAAGGTTTTATATGTAAGATGGTTAAATAAAGAGCAAAATAATTGATTATTATTTGTGCCCTGGTCCTATAAGAGCTCTTTGCCACTTCCCACGAGCCGGGTTGTGACAAACTCACACTCATTCTTATGTTTAATAAATGTATCGTATAGTGTGTGTGTGGCAGGCAGGCTTACAATGATGGCAAAAAACAACATTTGAGAGTGCGCTGACCCTGGTGCTAGAGGGGGTACGCAGCTGGAGGTTGAATGTTTGAAGGGGTACGGGACTATAATAAGTTTGGGAACCACTGCCTTAATGTGTTTGGACCCCAGGAGGAGTAGCTGCTGCCAAATACAAATACTCACCTGGAAGTAGAGGTCTAAAATGGAGGTCATGTCTGTCCCCTCTGGAAAGCACTAGAAAGAAACAGTGGTTTGATTTGACAGTCAGACAACGCCTTGTAAATGCCTATTTAAAAATGTCAAAGTGATCTAGAAAAGGTACACTTGATTGATGTAAAATGTGTGTGCTTGTTTCAGCTGTCACCAACCTTCTTTTCCTTCAGGTAGTAGCCGATAGCAAAGTTACGGTCTCCAGACTCCCTCTCTGACTGGAATCACTCCCTCTCTGACTGGAATCTGGGTGCAGAGAGAGCAGGAACATTCTGAGTCCTGTTTCAACTAAGTAAAATTCCAATTTGGAAAAACCAGTAAAGCTTTTTGTGTTGTAGACATAGCCGCAGGAAGTGGATTAGGGGCGGGAAAAAAATTACGGCTATATGGGTCTGCTAATACAGGACTAGTAAAGGCCCAGTGCAATTTTGTGAAGTGTATAACATTTTTAAAAAACATCTATTTTTATATTTTGTTTTTTTAGGTGGTGCTGCAGCACCCCCAGCACCCCTACCTCCCGCAGCTATGGTTTTTGATGTTGTTSAYATCAAGATTTATCTCTATGGTTGTTGTTTTCGTGGTGTTATTCTAAAGCAGAATAAAGTACTGATTTGAAACTGATTATCATACTAAAAATGCTAGTGATGAAAACAACACCGATGAATACTAAGGCATGGCACCTGGCCAATGGTGGTGAGCCAAGGTGCTGAACCAAACCACAACCCCAGTTCTTCCTCTTGAGAACTCACGTGGCATTGCTGAAACCCACATACTCGTTTCCTGCCAGCTTGTTCATGAAGTTCATGACCTGCAATACAAAGTCCAAAAGGTCACAAAGTACACCCATCATTACAAAGATAATCCCAAATATTCAGCGCAGCGTAGGGCTAAACATAAAAGAACTGGGTAGCGTTACTTACATAATCAAATTTCTCAGCATTGCTTGCCCCTTGCTAAAAGAGAAACAGAAGATCACATCAGTATGAATGACTACATACTGTATATCAAATTAGATATACAGGAAATTGTATATTGCCTAGCTAATGGGACTACCTTATGACAAATTCAATTCCAAATTACCAATATCATTACAAAATCTAGCAATAATCATTACACAAAAAGTATGTGCCCTAAAGAAATAAGTTTAGTCCTAATATTACGAATATTTAGGATTTCTTGGCAACTAAGCTAATTGGAGATGAAATGAATCACTAATCAAAGAGTCACGGGTTTTCAAATGAGAAAATAATCTACCAAAAGACAATCAGCAAAACAATGTGTAGGCCATTCTATCAGACTGGAGATAAAACACACCACAGGTAAATGCAATTCCTTATATCTGCATAGACAGGTATATGTGAACTTAATCTGTAGTCGTGTAAGTAGCCTTTGTACTGTAGGGGTCTGAGTGTCTGTTGAAAGTTAGTGATGTATGCTAGTGACTGTGTGTTGTAGAAGGTTATGGATCTATATGTGCAGATTAATTAGTGAAGTCCTCACTTAATATTGTAGAACACAATGACTTCTGGGATATGTAGTGTGAGCTGAGGAGAGGAGGTACTACAGAAACGAAACATTACATTTAACTCTAATAATACAAATAGTGCAAAAAAAAAGTTAAATACATTTAAAAAATAACACAACTAATCAATAATCTAAAAACAATGGTATGTTTGTACTATCATGATTTTGAAAAACATTTTTTTTGTGCCTTTGTTTATTTTGTAAACAGTTTGTAAAATCCAGGTGACAAAAAGCAACTACTACAACTGTAGCATATTATAACAAATCCAGATGTTGTTCAATGGGGAGAATAATTTAAGTAAAAAAATTACCAACGTCATTGACCTGTGGCAGTGGTCATAATTTCCCACAGATCTTAATGCTGTAAAATATGCAACAACAAATAAACCACAAACGAGGCTTCAAAAATACATTACAACGTTCCCATAGTTTAGTCCCAGATTTACCATACAGGAACCACATTTTGAGAAACAGATCTGGTCTATATTACTGAATACATTAGATTAGAATTAGAATGTGGGGGCATCCAATCAGTGGATTGATTATTGAGCCCACCATTAGCAACCTTTACAGTGATTGGTTTAAGGTTATAATGAAGATTTAAGCAGAAAGATACCACATCATTACCCTGTCAAGTCAAAAGGCTGCCATCCAAATAACCAAATTACTGATAGGCTACAGATGTAGGATCTTAATTGTATCACTCACTGCAGGAAAAATGCAAACTTGTAGTGTATTAAAAGTTTAAAAAGGCTTCTAAAGTTTATAATTTCCACTTTAAAATGTCAAGACTTGATTTGCCCTAACAATAAATATATCAACCCCTACAAAAAATGTCCATTAGTTATTATTCACATACTAATTCACATTTCCTGTTGCTGCAGGATTATTTTCCTGCTGTAGCAAACTGGATCAAATTAAGATCCCATTACGTAATTAAACTTATGTAAACTTGAATTAACTAGGAAGTTGGGGCACCACGGACTTTTTAAAATAAAGTCTCTATTTTCCGAATCGACTCTTCAGATATTTTCATATCTTAACAAAACAGTCTCTTATTAAGGAATTATTATTATTATTACCTCATCTGTTCTCATTACTGAACGTCACAAACCCTTGAATATCTGCACGAACCCTAGCCTAAATCATGAATCAGCGATATACAAATTGGCTTTATTTATTTATTTACTAACTAAATAATCACACAGAWTTACTTACACACAAACAGTAGATATTTGGTTACTACATGATACAAAGAAAAAGTCCCTAGCGGACGAAGCCGATATGACGGCTTGGTAGACAAACGAAACAGGTGGGGACTGAGCGTGAGCGGGAAAAACAAAATAGATTTACTACACACAGTTGATAATTATATTAATTGAAATGCTAATCCTTTGCACATGAATGACCGCTCATTCGAGAATAATTGCAATGTATATATTTATGCCCGTATGTCGTTGTTGTCTTCTCTGTTGGAATCCGGTCCGTCTGCTTTAGAGTCAGTTCATAATTGTCCGTTGAGCTCCAAGACAGGATTGTGTCAAGACACAGATCAGATCTGCAGCATTGAAGATCCCCAAGAACAKAGTMCCCTCCATCATTCTTAAATGGAAGAAGTTTGGAACCACCAAAACRCGTCCTAGAGCTGGCCGCCCGGCCAAACTGAGCAATCGTGGGACACGGGCCTTGGTCAGGGAGSTGACGAAGAACCCAATGGTCACTGACAGTCACTGACAGAGCTCCGGAGTTCCTCTGTGGAGATGGAAGAACCTTCTAGAAGGACAACCATCTCTACAGCACTCCACCAATCAGGCCTTTATGGTAGAGTGGCCAGACGGATGCCACTCCTCAGTAAAAGGCYCAATAGCCGGTTTGGAGATTGCCAAAAGGCACCTAAAGGACTCTGACTATGAGAAAGATGATTTTCTGGTCTGATGAAACCAATAATATGAAACCAACCAATATATACTCTTTGGCCTGAATGCCAAGCGCAAGTCTGGAGGAAACCTGGCACCATCCCTATGGTGAAGCGTGGTGGTGGTAGCATCATGCTGTGGGCATGTTTTTCAGCGGCAGGGACTGGGAGACTAGTGAGGATTGAGGGAAAGATAAACGGAGCAAAGAACAGAGAGATCCTTGATGAAAACCTGCTCCGGAACATTCAGCACCTCAGACTGGAAGGAAGGTTCACCTACCAACAGGACAACGACCCTAAACACACAGCCAAGACAACGCGGAGTGTCTTTGTGACAAGTCTCTGAATGTCCTTGTGGCCCAGCCAGATCCCGACTTGAACCCAATCAAACATCTCTGAGAGACCTGAAAATAGCTGTGCAGTGACGCTCCCCATCCTACCTGACAGAGCTTGAGAGGATCAGCAGAGAAGAACGTGAGAAATCCCCCAAATACATGTGGCCAAGCTTGTAGTGTCCTACCTACCCTAGAAAGAATCAAGGCTGAATCACTGCCAAAGGTGCTTCAACAAAAGTACTGAGTAAAGGGTCTGAAATACCTATGTAAAATGTGATATTACCGTTTTTTAAAAATTTGTAATAAATGTGCAAAAATGTCTAAACCTGTTTTTGCTTTGTCAGTATGGGTTATTGTGTTTAGATTGATGAGAAATCTATTTTAGGAAAAAGGCTGTAACGTAAAAAGTCAAAGTTCAGAAACTTTTCGAATGCACTGTAACTGTAGCTTCTCAATAAGTTGGAATGATTTGTTTCTAAATATTGCTCTTTGCTTACTGTTTGCAGACGAGGAGAGTGGTGGTGAAACTGATGGGGTGCCTGTACAAGAGACTGAACCATCGTCGCTAGCAATATAGACGATGTTCTTGTCATTGACAGCAGTGCGAAATCTCAAATCCGTGAGTTGGATGCCTTAAGCCAGTTATAAAGATGCAGTTTCTCAAGAGAATAAAGAATACTTTTTATTTCATTTTTTGAAAATGTTTTTCAGTTTACAATGTAGGCCGTAGTGATTTTTATCTTTTAAAAAAAGCAGTTTGTTTACCTGTCTTACATTATTTTTTTYTTAGGGAAAGACCAGGCTTAATATTGCATATAGATTGTATAGATTCCATCAATGTAATTGTCTGCATCATTTYCAATCCCCCATATATATATTTATAACACACAGTACTGTTCAAAACACCAGTCTCAACATCAACAGTGAAGAGGCAACTCCGAGATGCTTGCCTTCTAGGCAGAGTTCCTCTGTCCAGTGTCTGTTTTGCCCATCTTAATCTTTTCTTTTTATTGTCCAGTCTGAGATAGGTATTTTTCTTTGCAACTCTGCCTAGAATTCCAGCATCCRGTAGTCGCCTCTTCACTGTTGATGTTGAGACTGGTGTTTTGCGGGGACTATTTAATGAAGCTGCCAGTTGAYGACTTGTGAGGCATCTGTTTCTCAAACTAGACACTAATGTACTTGTCCTCTTGCTCAGTTGTGCACCGGTGCCCCCCACTCTTTCTATTCTGGTTAGAGCCAGTTTGCGCTATTCTGTGAAGGGTGTAGTACACAGCGTTGTACGAGATCTTCAGTTTCTTGGCAAATTCTCACATGGAATAGCCTTAATTTCTCAGAACAAGAATAGACTGACAAGTTTCAGAAGCAAGTTATTTGTTTCTTGCCATTTTGAGCCTGTAATCGAACCAACAAATGCTGATGCTCCAGATACTCAAGTAGTCTAAAGAAGGCCAGTTTTATTGCTTCTTTAATCAGCACGACAGTTTTCAGCTGTGCTAACATAATTGCAAAAGCGTTTTCTAATGATCAATTAGCCATTTAAAATTATAAACTTGGATTACACGTTTATACGTTTATAATAAAGTCGCACACCATGTGTAATCTCCCAGCAATTTAATGGGTATTTACCAACATTTCGGCATCACTGTGCCTTCCTCAGAGTAATGTCATGAATACTTGAACCAGGTTATGTAGACAAACAGTGCAATTAGTGTAACCAATGACAATAGTGAGGGGTGTGTCATAATGATTAAGTTAATTAAAATTAATGAAACTTAAATCGTATATGGCATATAAAATATATTATGCTATTGTTATCATATAGAAACAATGGAGTAGTGTACATCATATTAGCATCATCATATATTATTAAATTCAATTTCACATAATCATTTCGTCTATCGTTTTTGTTACATGTAATCTTTTGGTTCAACCTTAATATATAATGAACATCGTCAACAGGGGTAACATATTAGGAATACGCTATAAAATAAAATAAAAAAGAGATGAAAGTCAATATTCAGACCACTAGGGGTCAATGTTTTTAGATAGGATATCCAGTAAGACTCTCTTTAGTAGTAGGATCTCAATGTTACTACCTGCTCCTTGGTAGAGCAACATGCTCAATGCCTGGGTATTTGATGGAGGAGATGGGATGGTTAGCTTCAACAAAGTGAGCTGCTACTGGATAGTCCGTGTTCTTACACCTGATTGAGCTGTGGTGTTCAGCTATGCGTTGTTTTAATTGTCTTTTCGTTTGTCCTACATAGGCTTTTCCACGTGAACAGGTGATGAGATAGATTACTCCCTTGGTCTTGCATGATATGATGCCCCTAACAGGGATCTTTCGACCTGTATGTGGGTGTCTGAAGAAAGACGTTTTTATAGTGCTATTGCACTGTGTGCATGAGACACATTTTTGTAGTTCCCATTTGGGATAGGTGTCAGGAGTGTCTGAGTGGGCTCAGGGGTCATGTCAGATCTCACCAAACTATCTCCAATATTGCGACCACGCTTATAGACCACCAGTGGGGGTTCCTTGAAGAGATGTGTGATTTATTTATTTACATTTTGTCTGATTGCAGAATATGCCAGTGCTTTTCCAAGATTGCTTTCATTTTCTCCGAACCCTTGGTTTACTTAGTGCAAAAGACGGTTGCGTTGTTTTTCTTCGTCAGTTGAGTTTTTAGTAATTTCGCTCTTGGTTTTTGAGATATTTTCATCATTGCAGCATCAAGAGTTTTGTCCTTGGAGCCTCTCATTTTGAATTTATTTTTAGCATTGTTGTCAAAATCTGACTGGTGGACACAGATTCGTTTAACCCTGCATAACTGGCCATATGGTAGGCCATTCTTGAGGGGAAGGGGATGCATACTATCGGCACATAGCAAGGTATTGCGCTCTGTGGGCTTTGTGTATAAGTCTGTCTGTGTAATGCATCATTCTCTTTGATGATCCATAAGTCCAGATTTCTCTCATCAGTCTGCATGATGAATTTGAGGTATTCAGAGCTCTCGTTTAGTAGCGTTTGGAGTTCATTTAGTTCCTGCTGACTTCCTTCCCAGAGCACAAAGACATCATCTATGTATCTCTTCCATAGAAGTATTTTAGAAAGTAAGGGGTGTGTCTCTGTTTTAAAAAGGAATGCTTCTTCAAATTGTCCCACATACAGGTTTGCATAGTTGGGGGGGAAAGGGGAGCCCATGGCTACACCCCGAATTTGAAGGGAAAAGTCTGACTGAAAGACAAAGTAGTTATGGGATAATACCAGTTTAGTAAATTGTAAGATGCAATCATTGGATGGAGCACGGGTAGAGTCTCTCTGCTGAAGGAAGTGTTGTAGCGCCTGCAAGCCTCCTGTGGGATGTTAGTGTACAAGCTCTCCACATCAAAAGTGCCCAGGAGGATGCCCTCTGGTATCCTTCCTAATGGGAACTGAAACTTGGATTAGCTAACACAATGTGCCATTGGAACACAGGAGTGATGGTTGCTGATAATGGGAATCTGTACGCCTATGTAGATATTCCATAAAAAATCTGCCGTTTCCAGCTACAATAGTCATTTACAACATTAACAATGTCTATCCTGTATTTCTGATCAAGTTGATGTTATTTTAATGGACAGAAAATGTAGTTTTTGAAAGAAAATAAGGAAATGTCTAAGTGACCCCAAACTTTCAAACGGTAGTATGTGTGTACATGCATACATGCATACATGCATACATACATACATACATACATACATACATACATACATACATACATACATACATACATACATACATACATACATACATACATGCATACATACATACATACATGCATACAGACACTCACAGTTAAAGTCGGAAGTTTACTTACACCTTAGCCAAATACATTTAAAATCAGTTTTTCCACAATTCCTGACATTTTAATCCTAGTATAAATTCCCTGTCTTAGGTCAGTTAGGATCACCACTTTATTTCAAGAATGTGAAATGTCAGAATAATAGTAGAGAGAGTGATTTATTTCAGTTTTTATTTATTTCATCACATTCCCAGTGGGTCAGAAGTTTACATACACTCAATTAGTATTTGGTAGCATTGCCTTTAAATTGTTTAACTTGGGTCAAATGTTTGGGGTAGCCTTCCACAAGCTTCCCACAATAAGTTGGGTGAATTTTGGCCCATTCCTCCTGACAGAGCTGGTGTAACTGAGTCAGGTTTGTAGGCCTCCTTGCTCGCACACACTTTTTCAGTTCTGCCCACAGATTTTCTATAGGATTGAGGTCAAGGCTTTGTGATGGCCACTCCAATACCTTGACTTCGTTGTCCTTAAGCCATTTTGCCACAACTTTGAAAGTATGCTTGGGGTCATTGTCCATTTGGAAGACTCCTTTGCAACCAAGTTTTAACTTCCTGACTGATGTCTTGAGATGTTGCTTCAATATATCCACATCATTTTCTTGCCTGATGATGCCATCTATTTTGTGAAGTGCACCAGTCCCTCCTGCAGAAAAGCACCCCCACATCATGATGCTGCCACCCCCGTGCTTCACGGTTGGGATGATATTCTTCGGCTTGCAAGCCTCCCCTTTTTTCCTCCAAACATAACGATGGTCGTTATGGCCAAACAGTTCTATTTTTGTTTCATCAGACCAGAGGACATTTCTCCAAAAAGTCCCCATGTGCAGTTGCAAACCATAGTCTGGCTTTTCTATGGCGGTTTTGGAGCAGTGGCTTCTTCCTTGCTGAGTGGCCTTTCAGGTTATGGCGACATAGGACTCGTTTTACTGTGGATATAGATACTTTTGTACCTGTTTCTTCCAGCATCTTCACAAGGTCCTTTGCTGTTGTACTGGGATTGATTTGCACTTTTAGCACCAAAGTACGTTAATCTCTAGGAGACAGAACGCGTCTCCTTCCTGAGTGGTATGACGGCTGCTTGGTCTCATGGTGTTTATACTTGGGTACTATTGTTTGTACAGATGAACGTGGTACCTTTAGGCGTTTGGAAATTGCTCCCAAGGATGAACCAGACTTGTGAAGGTCTACAATTTTTTTTTCTGAGGTCTTGGCTGATTTCTTTAGATTTTTTCCCATGATGTCAAGCAACGAGGTACTGAGTTTGAAGGTAGGCCTTGAAATGCATCCACAGGTACACCTCCAATTGACTCAAATGATGCCAATTAGCCTATCAGGAGCTTCTAAAGCCATTACATCATTTTCGGGAATTTTCCAAGCTGTTTAAAAGGCTGTCAATTTAGTGTATGTTAACTTCTGACACACTGGAATTATGATACAGTGACTTATAAGTGAAATAATCTGTCTGTAAACAATTGTTGGAAAATTACTTGTGTCATGCACAAAGTAGATGTCCTAACCGACTTGCCAAAACTATAGTTTGTTAACAAGAAATTTGTGGAGTGGTTGAAAAACAAGCTGTAATAACTCCAACCTAAGTGTATGTAAACTTCCGACTTCAACTGTATATACACACAAATATATACAGTACCAGTCAAAGTTTGGACACACCTACTCATTCCAGGGTTTTTATTTATTTTTACTATTTTCTACATTGTAGAATAATAGTGAAGACATCAAACTATGAAATGCCTCATATGGAATCATGTAGTAACCAAAAAAGTGTTAAACAAATACAAATATATTTGAGATTCTTCAATATAGCCACCTTTTGCCTTGATGACAGCTTTGCACAAGTTCCTTACACTGATTGGGAAAAAAACAAGAAGTTTGAGTTTAACCACTATTGTATTATTTGAATAAAGGGAAAAATGCCATTCTTGAACATGGGGTGAGACATTTTTGCTAATCTGCTAGAAAAACCATTCAGATTTAAGTATACCTGACGCATTTAGTGAGAGGTCTGTTTTATTATTTCTGCCCTCCAAATTCATATTCATTATTTAAATAGGCCTGTTTTTAATTTTGTCTGCCTTGCCATTCCAAATCAAATTGTATATTTTTTTGCTCATGTAATAAATAAAAAAAGGTTGTTGGGTGTAGGCAAGACCATAAGCAAATAGGTAAACTGCGATATGACAAAATAGTTAATCTGATWCWCCCCCCCCCCCCCCCCKCCACAAATAGAAGGCTATTTTACTTTTCATGGTAGCAAGATCTTATCTATCTTTCAATTAAAAATGTATTGTAGTGAGAATTTCTTTCTTTCGGCATATGTATACCGAGTATGTCCACATCACCGTCAGACCATTTTATTGGTAAACTAAACAGTAATGTGAAAGTTGTATTTTTATTTTTGCCGATATTGGACAACCTTGTTTTACTCCTCTTGACAGTTTAAAACTTCCTGAGAAGTAGCCATTATTTACTATTTTACACCTAGGGTTACTATACATAACTTTATCCCATTTTATAAGATTCTCCTAAATGTAAATATTCCTGGCATTTATATATCAATTCCAGTCGTACTTTATCAAAAAGGCTGTAACGTAACAAAATGTTGAAAAAGTCAAGGGGTCTGAATACTTTCCGAATGCACTAAGTCCCATGGCATTATTTTTATATTATAGGATTTTGTAATAAGAATAATGTAATTGAATAAGCTGAATAAAATAAAGGATATTTTTCCCATTCCGGAGCGAGTGTGCATATGAAGGGACTTTGTTGAGAGTAAAAGTGATCATTTGAAACAGGGTCCTATATCCTAGATGTATAGTTATTTGGCAAACTAGTTGTCAATGATACGAACCTTAATGTCGTAGAAATCAAAACATATGTGCTGCATGATGCAACTAGTGAGGATTTGAGGATGCTTGTGCGCTGTTCCTTGATTCAGGCTACACAGCTGTCCTCTCATCAAGTGGTCATATTTTCACCCGTCAGACTATTCTCAATTGAATCTTTAAAAAAAAAAGATTTATAATGGCCCATTTAATACATGTCATCCACATGCACTCTAATAGCGAATGGAGGCTGCATGCTTTCCCGCCAGCCCGTTTTTCAATGATGCCTGGTAGGCTACTTTGGTTTTATAGTGGAGATGTGCTTAATGAATATGAGACGCAGGGAAATTAATATAAGAACACTTTCACTCCATGCATTGACCGCTGTTTGAGGAACATGCTCTCGCTGTGACACGGGTGATATTCTGGCCAAACTCTGTATGCCATGGGCTCTCCAACCCTGTTCCTGCAGCTACCTAGTGCTTAATATGGGGAACCAAGAACCAATCTGTTCTGGAACAAATTGACAGCCCCTTTGCACGCTCAAAAAAGGAATTAAGGAGAGCGAGGAGGAGATGGAACGCACAGTGGTGAGATATTCTGTATAGCTAAAGGTAATGTCACCCAAAAATGTTTATTATGGAAATATAAAAAATGCCCTATTACTACGCTATTCAAAATCAAATTCGCTGTAATTGTAGGCTACCTGTAAGCCGCCCTTGCACAATCAATGAACCAAAAGCGTCCCCTAGTGCTATACGTTCTCTCCCAGACTCGTGGATAGACATTTTGGACTTGGGCTCATAAGCCTATGAGTATGCATAAGACATAAGATCTAATGTGCTTATTGGTGTTTTCAATGAATCATCACCTTAGAAAGTGCTGTCCATTTTGTTGTTAGGCTTTGAAACAACATCCACAAAGACCATGTTTCAGACTCTGTTTCAACCTGCTGTTGAACTCCTTTCTTCAAATGGATCATCACAGTGAGGTGAGTTTTAAAAGCATGATACTGTTTTGATAAGTGTTTGAAGTCATTTTCGATTGCATTGATGTCAGTGGTTAGAGGGACAATAGAGCCCTGTGTACCAGGCTATTAGGACCTGATGATCGTTAGCAAGTTGGGTACTACCAAAGCATGTCCAGAGTGCATAAGAGGAGATTACCGTGACTCAAAAGTCACATGGGATTTTACTGCCGACATGACTCATGACTGCCGGTGTGGCAGTAAAAAGGTCACTGCAACTGCCCAAGGGGTGGTCCCACATGCCAAAATGCAAATCTCCCATTAGGAAATTCCTTAGAACAGTGCCAAAGAGGTAGCCATACCTCTAGTGGAATGAGCCCTTCTGGCCTGTAACCCTTGATATTATATTTTGCAATACAATAGCCGCCATATCCAAAGATGTCCATTAATGAGGTAGGGGGCCTCCCCTTCCAGGGAGGTGCCCAAAAAACACAGGGGTTGACCTTTTAGTGGTCTTCCCACTACAGTCACTTGGACCCCAGAGTTCAGTGCAAAGTGAAACTCAGAAGCTGCTGATCCCCCACGAAGAAATCATCCCCTTCAGGATGCGGTTTACCCTCTCGGTCAGGTTGGTCTAAGGATGGTAGGCTGTGGTCAGCTTGACAACTACACCCCAGTAGGTACAGAGCTCTTTGTAGATTCCTGATATGAACTGCAGACCTCAGTCAGAGAGAATTTTGTTTGGAATTACGAATCTGGTAAAGACCTCCCTTCGCAGAATTAGAGCAATGGTGGATGCAGTGGCTTTGCTGAGGGGAAACAACTCCACCCAATGTGTGTAGTAGTCCACTAACACCAATACAAATTCATCCCGGGTCCCCCAGCTGGGAGGAAAAGGCCCCATTGGGATGGTTCACCATGGTCTGCTGCAGTTTCCCGGCAGGTCTGCCAATGTCTGATTTTGTATTTCTGGCAGACTTCACACTGCTGTACAAACTTCTTGGTATCAACCCACATGCCTGGCCAGTACACCACTACCTCTAATCTTTGGTAGGTCTTGAAGACTCCAAGATGGCCAGTCATGATAAGCTTGGATCATCTGATCAGTCAATGTAGAGGGGATGAAGACGCGGTAATGGGTGCTGTGGTTTCAATCTCCTCTTGGAGTTTTTCGATACACTTTATCCTGAATTATGACTTGTGGATCGCAATGATGGCGGCATTATTCTGCTGTGCTCTCCACGCACTCTCATCCAGAGGAAAAGAATCATCCATACACTTAGTGTAAGTGCTGCACAATGGAGGACAGATGTTGGCGGTGTCTGTAATCTGAGAAAGGGCTTCCGGTACAACATTCAGTTTTCCTTTGCGATACTCAATGATGACGTCGAAGTCTGATAGACCAGCAATAAGACGGCTGCTGGTCTTGCCTGATGCCAGAACCCACTGCAGAGCAGCGTGGTCTGTAACAACGGTGAAGACCTTTGCCTCCATGTAGTAGCTCCATTTCTCCAAAGCCCAGACCACAGCAAGGCACTCCCATTCAGTCGTTGAATAATACCTCTCGGCGGAATTAAGGGTGTGACTTGCATAGGCAAGAACTTCTTCTGTTCCAGGTCCTGTTTGTTGAGCCAAGACTGCTCCGAGTCCTGTTTGACTTGCATCCGTGTACACTATGAAATTAGAATTCAGGTTAGGTTTCCAAGCACTGGAGGAGTGATTCAACTGCGCTCTGGCATGCAGGAGTCCATTGGAACTTCACCCCTTAAGGTGGTTGAGTGGTTCGGCAACCTTTGAAAAGTCAGGCACATCTGGGATGTGGGAATTGGGAACTCCTGCAACTTTTGCTGGATCTGCATTGATACCTTTTGCATTAACCACATGACCAAGGAACTTGAGCTCCGGTAAGCAGAAATTACATTTCTTCAAGTTCATGGTCAAGCCTGCATCCTTTAGTCTGTTGAAGACTGATTGTATGTCTTGCAGATTATCAGTGACAGAGGAGTAGATTATGATGCCATCCAGATACACAAGAAAACATTTTCCCCTCAGATCTCCCAGGACAGTCTCCATCAGCCTTTGGAAGGTTGCTGAAGCATTCTTCAAACCAACAGGCATGACTTTAAAGGAGTACAAACCAGCAGGGGTGACGAAGGCAGTCTTGTCCTGACTGGCGGGATCCATTGCCACCTGCCAATATCCGCTGTTCAGATCCAGATTACTGAAGATTGTTGCTCCTGACAGAGATTACAGTATGTCATTGATGTTTGGTAGAGGGTAGGCACGCTTTCTGTTATGGCATTCGGCTTCCTGTAATCTACACAGAATCGATATCCACCATCTTTCTTTGGAATCAGGACAACCGGAGAAGCCCATCCGGAAAAGGAAGGTTCCACAACTCCATTAGCCAACATGCTCTCGAGCTATTCATTGAGAATCACCAGTTTGGCAGTGGACAACCTGTTGGGATGCTGCTTAATGGGGATTTCATGCCGGGTATAGATTTTGTGTTTGAAGACTGTTGTACYGCTGAYTGTAAGWGTYCAGACCTCACRGTTCAWCMCCAACATCTGGGATAGCTGCCACCTCTCATCATCTGACAGACATGCCTTTTCCACTGCTTGTTTGATGTAGAAATCAGCATCAGGTTTGTTTTTGCTCTCGAATAGGGGGGGGGGGGGGGGGGGGTGGTACGGCCGTAATCAGTGTAATAGCCGGGTTCTCTGGCTTCACTGTTGGAACTTGGTTTTGTCTTTTCTTTGTATTTTTCTGTCTTTGTCATTCTCTTCGCCTTTGTCTTGACCTAGCCGGGACTCTGGATAGTGTAGAGGCTCCAGCCTGAACTCAGTGCATTTTCAGAGTGAAATGGATGTGGCCAGGAATGGTCAGGGCGCAGGCGATAGGATGGTTCGGACATTGAGATGGTCAGTCCACTGAATATATTGAAGTCCAGACCAAGGGCTACAGCAAATGCAAGGCTCAGATCTGCAAGAATAGCCGCGTAAGGTTAATAATCTCATCATGCAGATTTATTTTCATATCAATCCAGGCCAAGGGAGTGGTAGATTCTCCATTGGCCAAGTACAATGGTTCTTCCTCCAGGTTTGAAGCTCCTCATGAGGTAATGCCATGTTTTGCCACAGGGTCCTGCATCAGGGTAAGTTGCTACTCTGTCGATTGTGGCCTTCCCTCTCCAGTTCTAACAGTCAGAGGAACCAACAGTTGTTGCGGAATAGGAATAAGACAGCTAGTTGAGCTGTCTGAAGCCGGGCTCCAGCCAACCCAATTGTATGCAAGCCACCACGCCTTTCTAGACTGTCGGTCTTCTGTCCTTTCTGACCTTTTTTTGATCCTGACGCTGGCCATAGACGGGGCAAAAACCTGGAGGATGTTGGACTTTACACCTCCAGCACATCACTGGACTTTTGTCTTGGTTCTTGGGCACAAACGGCTGAGACAGTTTATCCCCAGGAGAGTTGTTGGGATACCGGGATGAGGGAACAGGGTTTGGAGGTGGTGCTTCCAGTCATTCTCAAATTGAGTCCAAAGACACACCAGATCATCCAGATTCTGAACACGTTCCCGAAGTTGACTGGCAAGGCGGGGAGCCATGTTTTGTGATCGCTGAGATCCTGGTTGAAGACAGCAGAGGTGTATTTAGAGGACAGGTTGGTCAGGATGTTATCTAGACTATTTCTGGAAAGGTGGATTTTTAAAAGTAGAAGCTCGAACTGTTTGGGCACAGACCTGGATAGCATGACAGATCTCTGCAGTAGATTGCAACTCCACCCCCTTTGGCAGTTCTGTCTTGGGTGAAAATGTATACACATACAAAGAGGCATTTTTCAGCTATGATTTTCCCACTCAGAATCCAGAATGGATATGACAATGAGGCCAGCACTGGACGTAATACACCCTTAAAACAATCTACTTTTTGATCTACTTGACTTCTTATCTGGTAAACTGCTATTGTGTGTCAAGAAAAGAGCCCCAATTAGGGGTTAGTGAACTCCGGTAAAAAAGGGCTGGTTAAGATTAAAAACTATTGTCCTGTGTCCCCGTTCTTAGGGGCATGAGAGAATCGTCACTGGTAGAATTGAGTTGACACTTTATTGGCCCAAACACCCACAGACCCACAAGGTTGAGGTTACTCATGGACAGTAATTAGTATATATATTTTTTGTTGCATTGATGCATTGTGTCTTCTAACTGTCCAAGAATAGGATCCAAAGTGTTAGGAAATATTTGTTCCCATAAATACAAAGGAGGATGTCTCTCCTCATACCTTTGGCACTTTAGTCAGACTGCCAGACTGTGTAAAAACTTTATGATGGGGCCGGCAACGGAGTTCCCATTGACTAAGCACCACAGAGACCAATCAGGAGAGAATACATACAAGTCAAGGGTGCCAATTGAAAGTCAAGGTGTGTGTCTGTGTCCTTTGGATTACTCTCTCTTTACAGAGAACCCCTGTGGTTCAAGTCAAGAGCTACCCTTCCCCTTTCAGTCTGCTCTGCGCATGTCTGAAGGTGACAGAGCCAAGAGAGTTTTTCACAGTATGTCATAAAAAAGTATTACACTTATGAATGTAGATAAAATGCTAATATGTATTAGATCCAGTACAATGGAATAACTATGACCTGAATTTGAATGCAGCGTGTTCCGATTCCTCCTTCTCTTTCTGTTCAACCAAAAACACTTGACCTGATGGTTCATGCAGATACTGGGGAAGCAATATAGAAATGTATTGATCCCTTAAATGATTTTACTATTAAATGACCCATATGACAATGCTCATACCTCTTCACAAAAATGTACCTAAATCAATTTTGGAAAAAGGATTTTACTCACAAAAGACGTAGGAATGTATTTTTCCAGTTAGAAATAACTATTTACATCAGAAGAACGAACCCTCAAATGCACTATTGCATTTTGTAAGTTGTCTGCAGGTGGCTTGTTGTGAATGCACTCAAATATCAAGTCATTATCAGGTTATGTAAACTGCGTTCTAACACTCAACGTAGAAGGATTTGTCTTAATGTACAGTATTTGAAAGTGATGCTATGAAAAGGATTCTTTCACGTTATCAAGCTCACTGTGACTGACAAATCACTGCCTATTACTGTGATTAAAAAGAGCATATGTGTCACGTTCCTGACCTGTTTTCTCTTGTTTTGTATGTGTTTATTGGTCAGGGCGTGAGCGGGGTGGGCATTTCTATGTGTTGTGTTTCTATGTTGGGTTAAAGGGTTGCCTGGTATGGCTCTCAATTAGAGGCAGGTGTTTGGCATTTCCTCTGATTGAGAGTCATATTAAGGTAGGTTGTTCTCACTGTTTGTTTGTGGGTGATTGTCTCCTGTGTCTGTGTATGTGCACCACACGGGACTGTTTTGGCTGTTCGTTCGTTTGATGTAGTCTGTTCCTGTTCGTGAGTTCTGCGTGTAGTATGTAAGTTCCATGTTCAGGTCTGTCTACGTCGTGTTTGTTATTTTGTAATTTTCAAGTGTTTTCGTGTTCATTTCGTATTTCAATAAATATCATTTATGTCATCATACCTCGCTGCGTGTTGGTCCGACCCATTGCTCCTCCTCTTCGGATGAAGAGGAGGAGGAACGCCGTAACAATATGAAACATTGTTTTTCATGTTTTTCGATTAAGCATGCCTCTCCTTAATGTAAATATGCCTTGTCCATTGTTGTTCTGGTTAGTGTTTATTGGCTTATTTCACTGTAGAGACTCTAGCCCTGCTCACTATACCATATCCAACCTCTCAGTTCCACCACCCACATATGCGATGACATCACCTGGTTTCAATGTTTCTAGAGACAATATCTCTCTCATCACTCAATACCTAGGTTTACCTCCACTGTATTCACATCCTACCATACCTTTGTCTGTACATTATTCCTTTAAGCTATTTTATCGCCCCAGAAACTTCCTTTTACTCTCTGCTCTAGAAGTRCTAGACGACCAATTCTCATAGCTTTTAGCCGTACCCTTATCCTACTCCTCCTCTGTTCCTCTGGTGATGTAGAGGTGAATCCAGGCCCTGCAGTACCTAGCTCCACTCCTATTCCCCAGGCGCTCTCTTTTGATGACTTCTGTAACCGTAATAGCCTTGGCTTCATGCATGTTAACATTAGAAGCCTCCTCCCTAAGTTTGTTTTGTTCACTGCTTTAGCACACTCTGCCAACCTGGATGTTTTAGCCGTGTCTGAATCCTGGCTTAGAAAGACCACCAAAAATTCAGACATTTTCATCCCCAATTTCAAGATTTTCAGACAAGATAGAACGGCCAAAGGGGGCGGTGTTGCAATCTACTGCAAAGATTGCCTGCAGAGTTCTGTTTTACTATCCAGGTCTGTTCCCAAACAATTTGAACTTCTACTTTTAAAAATCCACCTCTCTAAAAACAAGTCTCTCACCGTTGCCGCCTGCTATAGACCACCCTCTGCCCCCAGCTGTGCTCTGGACACTATATGTGAACTGATTGCCCCCCATCTATCTTCAGAGCTCGTGCTGCTAGGCGACCTAAATTTGAACATGCTCAACACCCCAGCCACCCTACAATCTAAGCTTGATGCCCTCA